>NW_006399760.1:27310623-27328805 GCF_000299155.1 Elephantulus edwardii | reverse complement strand
GGGGTTTGTGCGGGGAGAAGGGTGCAACAATGAATGAATGGAATCCCAAAATCTCTGTAGATGTTCATTGAAATGAAAAATAAAGAACCTAAATAAATAAAAAAAAAGTGAACTAGTGGACAGGGAAGGGAGGAAGAGGGAGTAAAATGTGCAACAATGGGTGGATGAAAATCTAACTTCTCTGCAATCGTTTGTTATAATCACAAGTAAAATGTTATTTTCAAAAAGATAATGAGCCTTTTTATCTTTGCTGATGCATTTAATAAAAACAAGTCATTTACCTGAGTATGTTTTGGCTGTCCCAACAAAAATCCCTTCATTAAAGTCATATTTAATCTCACTTAAAAGCACTAACAGGCAAAAGCATTCTTTTCCTTTTGCAGAGATCTTTGTGAATCGTCCATAGTTGCCATCCTACTGGTAAGAAATGCTATATAGCTTTATCCTAATAATTTCCAACTGGATAACTCCTTGAAGCCTTGCTTTTAGCATTCAGTGATGTTCTATTGTTTCAAAATTTTAGTAATTGGCATCCCATCTAGAGACTGCCTTGACTTTTACCTGGACTTAATTGCACCTTCCTCTAAATGCAGGAAGCTCTGATGAATTAGTGGTAAGGAGTAGTGCTGCCAGACCAGAGATGTGAGGTTCAAATGCACCACCTACTCACTTCACGGGCTAAAGATGGGCACTCTACACTTACATGATTAACTGCCTCTGAAAACCTGCTTTGGGGGAAGAGGTATCAGTCAAAAGTGAATCAGTTCCTACTCAAGAACACAACAATCTCAACTACTAAATAACTTCTTCCTTATGCATCGTCATTCTAGTATTATATAAACCATACCATGGAGTTTTAAATAATTATGTATTTTTCTTATAAAAATAAAATCCAAACCATTTTTTAAAATGTAATTTCAACTTTTGGCAGACTCGCCACAATATATTCCTAGCAGATAATAATTATAATTTATTGGAGGTATAACTGAATAACATAATAATAGCTAATATTAGACAAAATAACATCCAGTGAAGAATTTTTTAAATCTGTGATGAGATTCAAACTAAAATATATTTAAGGTAATAAAGCTCCTAATTTTAATATACACTTAAACAATAGAATAAAACTGGATATTTCTATAATATATGGACTTTCAATATTTGTAAATGTAATATTCTATTGGGACAGTGAACATTTTACATTTTGCTTTATTTTTCTTATACCATTACCTTATTTCATACAAAACAATATAGGTTAGTACCAAATTACTAGCATGAGCAATTTTAATACTTCTTTACCATAAATTTTTCCTACTCTTGCAAGAAAAAATACAAGAAGATTCTTTTAATTTAAAAATAACCAAGCAAGAAAAATGTCACTTAAAAACAGAACTTTCACTGTTCATTTTTTCTAAGATCATGATTTCTCCATGCCATTATATATACTAAAACAACCCTGATTCAATCCAAGAAAACATGAACAGCTAAAAATACTCAATTCTGACAACTCTTCTAGCTGGGGTTAGGAAATGAGAGGCACCATTTCTGACCAAAGTAGTAACAGAGCATTTCATAGGAAAACCCTTTACTGAATAAAATGGCAAAAATCTCTGCAGGAGAAAGCCCTTTGACCCTTTATTTTCACCTTTCTTTCTACTTTTAGACTTGTGATGGTGTCTAAAGGCGCAGAAGCCATATAAAAAGTAGAAACAGGAAAGAAAGGCAAATGTAAAAGACAAGCAAGAAGTCAGGGGAATGTGGACATTTAATGACATCTAGGAGCAGCTGGAACACCACTGTGTTTGTGAGCATCTTGTTGCAGAAGAAAATTAGACTCCAGTCGACAATAAGTCATTGCCATTGGACTTTCTACTATCGCCAACGGAACATATTCCTCTCTTACTATATTACTTAGAAGCACATATAAATATCAATGTTCTCTGACAATAGGTTTAAAAATACTTTATATTTTGCTTTATAATAAATCATTACCTTTTTATTACCTATTTTTATTGATTTATATATTTTTATTTTTTGAGATATGTAGCTTATTAATGTCAAGAAGTTACTTCTCATTGAAATTTTAGTAATCATAACTAACTTTTTAAAGGACACATGCAAGGTTAAATCATGCTTCACCAGTGAAAGGTTTATAAAAGGATTAAACTATTGACAAATACGTTTTACAGAATCAATTAAGTCTTTACAGTTGTCAATTAAAACTTATTGATATCTAGGTTCTTGATCCAATCCAAAGAAAATTAAAGGCCCTTGACTTAATCCACCAAAGGGAAGTCCTTTACCCCCTTTACCATTTCATGAAAATGTATAGCACTTAAAAAAATGAAGGACAAGAAAAATCAATCTGTCGTGGTCTGGTGCCAAAGTCAATTGTAAAAATCTAAATTATGGATGCAATCTTTCTAAACAGGCATAAATAAATCAATTTTAAATTCAATCTAGCCACACTTTACTCTCTGTTAATTAAAAATCTGCCAAAGCTGAAGAAGGCTTCATTTCTGGGAATTATTAATAAAGGTTTTGCTTTAATTGTACATAGAGTTTCATCTTTGGTCAATAGTTTTAGAAAATCAGTAAGAGAAATTGTTATCTAGTGAATATGCCATACATGCTTAATCCTCATGTTGAATTAATAAAGAATTTTAATGATACTGTGACATTAATAACAGTCATTAATATGTATTGAATATGATTAAGCATTAGAGACCAAATGGAACAAATTTTGTTGTTTTAAAATAATTATTTGAATCACTTCTTTAAAAAAGGAAGTAAAAAAATTTTAGGAAAAGCTAATTTTTCCACCCTTATGGGAATATAAAGATAAATAGAACTTGATCAACTTGTCCAGAAACATAGCCTATGGATACTAAAGTAAAAAAAAAATAAAAAATTAAATCTGACCTTAAAGTCTGTTAATCACTAAATGTACTCATTTTCTCAAATACAATAAGTCAAGCATGTCTCGTACTTGGCATATGTTAAATTCAGCAGATTGAAATATATGCACCATATTCTTTCAGAAAACTTAATTCTATGAATATTGAATTCTTTTCTAATAAGGAGGAGAGCTAGATTCCACTAGAAAGCACTATATAAATTTCCAAACAGCTGGGCCAGACTTATAGTGTATTATTAAGAATAGGTTTATTTTCTGGTGCAACCACTGTAGAAGGTGGTATGGAGCTTTCTCAAAAAGTTGCAAATGGAGATACCAATTGACTCAGCAATTCCACTACTGGGAATATACAGGAAAGAGACCATAACTGATATCCAAGCAGATATATGCACACCTATGTTTATCGCGGCTTTGTTCACAATAGCAAGGAGTTGGAAACAACCTAAGTGTCCACCAACGAATGAAAGGATAGAGAAGCTGTGGTATATTCATAATGGAATACTATGATGCATTGAAAAACAAAGAACTCATTCAATGTTGCTCAAAATGGGTGAGCCTGGAGGACATTATGCTGAGTGAAGTATTTCAGTCATAAAAGGACAAATACTGCATGATGCCACTGTTGTAAAGCAAGACTGACCTCGGGTTTGGGGGGAAAATTGAGAAAGATGGGTTCAATAATGTATACGGCATTGAAACAGATGAGGTAGAAACTGTTTAAGAGGGGTATGTTATTAGGTATTTTTGTCATGACAGGAGTCCAGAGTGAAGGCTGTACAGTGGAATGGACCTGGGGGGAGGGATTGTAAAACAATTAAAGAATTTTTCTTTTACTTTTCCAAGAGGGGAATGCATGTACTAGGGGGGAGGCTTGGGAGGGGAGAAAAGTGTAACAATGAATGAATGGAAATCCAAAGTTTCTGAAAATTTTCATTGAAATTAATAATACATTTTTTAAAATATATTAAAAAAAGAAACACAAAAAAGAATAGTTTATTTTCAAATTAAAAAGCCTCAGAAAATATATGATATGTTAGATATTCCCTTTATAATTGACCTAAATCAAAAGTATTGCAGATATGTATATGCCTACCTCAGCTGGAAAAAAAGCAAGCATAAAATGGGGTATGTAAATAAGCCATATTGCTACTTCTGTTAAGAATAAACAAGGCCAAAAGTATCAGTGGTTTTACTTGCTATAACTACAGTATTATAAAAATAAATAAAATAATAAAAATGTGTAATTGAGGATGATTCTTTGTCAAACACAAAACAATGCAAAATACAACTGAAATATTTTCTGACAAGTAGTATAAAAATATAATTAATTATGTAAATAAAATATTGGTAAGATGAGAATGATGGTTTATTAATCAGATTTAAGCATTAAAATGATCACTTAATTTTACTTATTATGTGTGCTGCTGTGTGCCATTGAGTGAAAACTGACTCATAGCTGAAGCTTCAAGTGGGTTTTCAGAAGCAGGAGTTTAATAGCACAGGCGTTATTAACACAGGAGTTAATAACACATACCAAACCTCCCATGGAGTGGCTAGGGGATTCAAATGGCATGCCTTTGGAATTGCAGCACAGCTTTCTACCACTAGATCACCTGAGCTCCCTTTTGTTATTGTTAGCTGCTATTGAATAAAATCTGAACCCTCTCATCCTGTCCCATCCTATTCCATCCTCATTACTTCTGACTTATTCAAGCCCACTGAGTCATTGTGTCAATTCATCTGACTGAGGGTTGACGCCCAGGTTGGGGAAACATCTCTTTCATTATTGCTGCACCTTTCCAGTCATGATGTTCCTTTCCAAGGAACAGCCTCTCCTAGAAATATGCCCGAAGTATGAGAGATGCTTTATTTTTACCTCCAAGTAGTACTCTGTACCTTCTCCAAGATATAAGTGTTTGTTCTTACAGCAGTCCATGAAATATTCAGTACTCTTCTCCAACACCACAGTTCAAAGGCTTCAATTATTCTTCTGTTAGTTATCCTTATTCATTATTCAGCTCTAAGCAGCAGAGCAAGTGAATGAAAAAGACTATGGTCTTAATCAGGCACACCTTAGTCCTCAAACTAACATCATTGCTCAATACTTTGGAGAAGTCTCTGAATAAAGACTTTGCCAGTGTAATATATCTCCTAATTTCCTGACTGCTGATACCAAATGTATTTATTGATTGTGGAAATTTTGTTGTTGTTATTATGGGTCATCAAGTCACTTGCAACTCATAGCGACCTACAAGAGCCCTAAATCCTGGTCTATCCTGTGTCAATCTCACCATCTCTGACATACCTACTCCCATTTCCCCAATCACTGAATCAATCAGTCTCATCAAGGGTCTTCCTCTCGTGCTATCCCTCTACCCTCTCAAGCATGATGTCCCTCTCCAAGGATATCTGCTCCTTATATCATGTCCAAAGTATGTCAGACAAAGCATCAGAATCCTTGCCTCCAAAGAGCAGCCTGGTTTCACCCTCTCCGGGATGAACCTGTTTGTTCTCCTAGTAGTCCATGTGGAAATTTATAAATCATTAATTTTTCTTTGCTTTGGCAGTAACCAGAAAGTTTTACTTAAAAATATTTTTTATTTGGCTGTTCTGCCACTAACTTGTCATGTTAACTTTGCCAAATCAAACAGTATTTTAGGGTATACTTTTCAATACTTACAATGTATTTTTTAAAAACTTGCTTGTTCTCAATTTTTTTTTCCACTTTTCAGTGTTTACTGAATATCATAGGTCCTTTTGTATGGCCTCTTAGGGAGATAACTGGATTTTAACTCGGATTTCTCCCCCACCCCCCATGATATGTAATACATTATCTTAACATTATCACTTTTTATTATTAAGGAATCTCCAAGAGGTTAATGCAGAAAACACTATTACTTATTTCCTACATAAGGAAATTTTCTAAGACATGGTATTTTCCCCAAACATCAAAATATGCAAGCAAGATTCTACGGAAGATTATCCAAAAACGACTGGAACAACACATCAGCAGAGAACTGCCAGAAGTCCAGGCTGGGTTCAGAAGGGGTCGTGGTACTAGGGATATTGTAACTGATGTTAGATGGATCTTAGCTGAAAGCAGAGAATACCAGAAGAATGTCTATCTGTGTTTCATTGATTATGCAAAGGCATTTGATTGTGTGGATCATAACAAACTGTGGCTGACTCTGAGAAGAATGGGAATCCCAGAAAATTGAATCGTGCTAATGCGAAACAAAAAACGTATTGCGATGGGAAAGTCTGTGGTTAGGGATCTCTCTAAAGTACTCAAGAGCAACGGTGTCTCTCTGGAGACTAAGGTGCGCCTGATACAGGCCATGGTTTTTGCAATCACTTGTTATGCATCAGAGAGTTGGACAATGACTAGGGAGGACAGAAGGAGAATTGATGCCTTTGAGCTGTGGTGCTGGAGAAGAGTATTGAATGTACCATGGACTGCCAAGAAAACAAATAGATTCATCGTAGAGGGTTAAACCAGGATGCTCCTTGGAGGCAAGGATTCTGGGGCTTCGCCTGACACACTTTGGACATGTTGTAAGGAGAGACAGGTCTTTGGAGAGGGACATCATGCTGGGTAGAGTAGAGGGACAGCGCAGGAGGGGAAGACCCTCTATGAGGTCTTCAGTGACTGGGGTAATCGGGATGGGTGTGTCAGAGGCAATGAGATTGGCACAGGATAGAGTACGGTTTAGGGCTGTTGTACATAGGGTCGCTATGAGTCGCAAATGACTTGATGGCACATAACAACAACAAGAAGAGATTATAAAACTTAGAAAAATTGCAGAAGAGAATTTTGGGGAGTAGGGAGAAAAACACACCAAAAACCATACCACAAATATTTCTGACTAGTGGATCACAAAATGGACGTAAGTTTTTATTCAGTAAAAATTTGAAGGATCTAATTTTCAGAGGAAGAAAAGAATTGTTGTACTTAACATATACTGAGAAAGAAAATATTTCTTGAAGAATATTTTTAAATTATATTTAAGAATATTATTTTTCAAGTACAGGCCATTATGCAGCAAAACAATATTCCAAGAGAAACATTAAAACCCCAAATGAGTAAAATAATAATTTTATGTCATATATATACATATATATATATATATAGATATAGGTAGATACAGATACATAGATATAGTGAAACATTAAGTGTAAAATATAATACTGTAGAATGTATCCAAATATTGCATGAGGTTATTCTCTGAGGTACACTAAGACCTTTGCTTTTTACTTTGAAAGGACCTTATATTGAGGTATGGCAAAGTGAAAGCTAAAATGCAATAAACACATTAATAATTGCTGGCACAAATTCAAGAAATTTGAAATGTGTCAGGAAAAGCATTTTCAACAGGTTATGCTCTATTCTCACTTTTGCTTGCACAGTAAAAAATATTGTTTCAATGGGAACTGTGCAGCAATTTACACTGGCCTTCATAAAGAATTCATTAAATGAAAACTCTTGAGCTATAGAAGAAATTGATTTATCTCTAAATTTTCTTCCCTATATGTGTAATGTGTTTTGTTCAAAAATAAGGCAAAATAAGCAGCACTTACTGAATTTATAACAACACATATAAAAATAATAATAATAGATGTATTCTAGTAGATTCCAAATCAAATCCCATCTATAAATGCAGAGTACAGCTGTAGCCGTTCAGAAGCAGATGGCTAGGTCTTTCTTTAAGAGGCTTTATAAGTGGATTTGAACTGTCAAGTTGACCACTTAACTATTTGCATTACCCAGGGACTTCAAGAATAATAGTAATAAAAATAAACGTTCTCAATTACTTTAGAAACAACAGCATAACCCTTCAAACTCATTGCCCAGCTTTCTTCTGGGTCATGCCGCCTATATTTGTGTTGATAGCTCAACTCCTTACCTGGAGGCCACTAGACACTAGAGGCTAGGTTGCTTTTAAATATTTCAAAAACTCAAACTCATTGTCATTTAATCTGAACTTAGTCCTGGATGACCCTTTTCAAAAGCTGTAAATCACAGGAAGGAAATAGCTTATCTTTATTTCACAGGGGCACTAGTGGTTTCGAACCCATAGAGCTTTAGGTTAGCAGCACAACTCTGAAGACTAGGCTGCTAGACCTCTCTACTCTCAAATATGTTTTGGTTGTTCTTGGGTTCCTTCAAGTTTATTCCAATTCACAGCTGACCCTCCAGAGGGTTTTCAGAGGCAGTCAATCATGCAGGAGGAGACTGTCCACCTTTCTTTGCGAAGCAGCTTGTGGCTTCGAACTGCCTTCCTCTGAACTAGCATCACAATTCCTTACCACCAAGCCAACAGGACTCCTTATTTTTAAATATAATCATCTCAAAATAGGCACATGTAGAAACATTTCATAATCTCAGGTAGCTTCAGTGGCTTGTTAATTAGACCTTGTAACTATTAGACTAATCTTGATAATTATGAAATTTATATTATTGTCCTACAAAGCATTAACCTCATTTAACATATATTAAACCTGAGATTTTATTTTTCTTCTCCACAGGGTCATATTTTCTTCTCTTAAAGAATTCTGAAAGACAAGTGGGGCATGATTTAAAAGTGCTCTCTAGAAACTAATTTTAAATTACAGAGTGGAAGTGTATAATTGAGTTAATTCAAATAACTTTAAAGTTTTCATCCAGAAATTTAAAAATTCAATTACAGTTTGACTTTTTTTTTTGTAATTTTGACTAATACAGGGTAATGGCTCTTTTAAGTAAGTGTATTAATAGAACATGTTATGATGGCTTTGCTCATTCTAAGTAAGTTTTCTTTTAAGAAGAATTCAATTTGGCAACAAACTTTTCATTTTAAAATGGGATAGTTTAGGACCACTTATTCTTCATGAAACACTGATATTTACATTTTGTTGATTTATAAAATAGACCTGGAGAAGGGTTTCAATACATTTTTAATCCACCAGGTGCTCCATGGGAGTTGTTGTTGTTGTTGTTATGTGTCGTCGAGACGTTTTCGACTCATAGCGACCCTATGCACAACAGCCCTAAACCCTGCTCTATCCTGCGCCAACCGCACTGCCTCTGACACACCCATCCCGATTACCCCAGTCACCGAATCAATCCATCTCATAGAGGGTCTTCCCCTCCTGCGCTGTCCCTCCACCCTCCCAAGCATGATGTCCCTCTCCAAGGACCCGTCCCTCCTGGCAACATGTCCAAAGTATGTCAGACGAAGCTCCAGAATCCTTGCCTCCAAGGAGTAGCTTGGTTTAATCCTCTCCAAGATGAATCTGTTTGTTTTCCTGGCAGTCCATGGTACATTCAGTACTCTTCTCCACCACCACAGCTCAAAAGCATCCACTCTCCTTCTGTCCTCCCTAGTCATTGTCCAACTCTCTGATGCATAACAAGTGATTGCAAATACAATGGCCTGTATCAGGCGCACCTTAGTCCCCAGAGAGACACCGTTGTTCCTGAGTACTTTAGAGAGGTCCCTAACAGCAGACTTTCCTATTGCGATACGCTTTTTGATTTCCTGACTGCTGGTGCCAAGAGTGTTGACTGTGGAGCGGAGGAAACTGAAGCTGTGAACAATCTCAATCTCTTCGCCATCCATCCTGACGCTGCCAATTGGTCCACTGGTGAGAATCTTTGTCTTCTTGACATTGAGCCTCAGTCCATACTGAAGGCTGCAGTCCCTGACCCTTCGCAGCAAGTGCATGAGGTCCTACTCAGTTTCAGCAAGCAGGGTTGTGTCATCTGCATAATGCAGATTGTTAATAGATCTTCCACCAAAGAGGAGTAATCTCTTCCTATGTGGTTTACAGCCTATAAAAACCTACTGCAGGATCAGCAGTGAGTCAGTTCTCATCAACAACAATGAATTACTGAGTTGAAAAATCTACTTCACATCAATATCTCTTTCCCTCTCATGGTTGTGACATATAAACAAAGAACACAGCAAAATGAGAAAAGCAGGAATACAGGTGTTATTGTACTACATTGCACACACTTATTTTACACAGTACTAACTAGAGAGCAAGCATCAATCTTAATGACATATGACACCAGAGCTCTTCTGTTTAAAAACCTGTGGTAGCTTATTTTTTGCCTAATAATCTGCAATTATAGTAGTACAGGTTTTCAAGATATTCTTCCAGTACCTTTTTAATGGTATTTTTCTCACCTTATTCCATATAACACATCACATTTTTCAGTTCAAATATGAATTTAGGAATATTTTCCTACATATTCTCTGTATTTTCACATCCATAACTCTGTACAGTTTAAGTATCCTAAGTGTCTTTTATTTTCTCTTCAAACATCAAACTGCCTCAAGTGTGACATGAAATGTAACATAGCAGTTTTTCAAGTCTTTCTTCATATTCTAGCCAAAAGTAGTGGCTGCTTCTTCAAAATTTCACTAGCAAGAGAGTATCATCTCATAGTATCATATATATCATATATCAGATATAGAGTATCATATCATCATGCAATGCATGCACACAAATAAAATGTACACTCACACAAAGTACAAAGCATGTACAAGAATCTAATATGTAAGGAAGTTGCCTACCTGGCAATAAACTATCTACTACTTGCATAATTTCTGTAAAAATATGGTACTGCTATAGCATACACTGATTGATCCTCTTCTAGTTTTGTTTTATTTAATATTTTCTTCCTCAAGTACATCCAGGGTGATTTTTTACTTTTTTTCTCTAAACTACAATTGTTCAGAACTGGGTGGTGCCTGTCAACCACGTAATATTTTGATCAAATATTCCATAGAAGAATATTGATCAAAAGGGGAGAATACGGGAACAGATTTTAAAATATTCATAGACTCTCCACTTCCTAGTTTCTAAAGTTCAGGTGAATTCCTAAGACTACTGCCCTGAAACAATTTTTAACTTTAACCCAAACATATCCGGTTCAGACTTCATCTTAACACCAAATCATTATTTCATTTTACTAGAAATAAATGTCTGCCTTGAGCATTACATTTTTTCCCAGAACATAGGATCAAATTGACAGCACCTACAAAAAAAGATTATATAGCAGTTGTATGGGTCTGCGAGTTAATTTTAATGAGATAGGAGAAACTCAGAAAAAGTCAATGAGAACACCTTTAAAACTCAGAAAACGTCATGGATTTCACTAAATGAATGGTATATGAAGAAACGAATTGCTGTATATTTTACTATATATACTCTCAACAATAACTACAAAATAAATAAAACTGTACTTTTTAACTTTTTAAAAAAAAACTTTATTTTTAAAAAGGGAATCTGCAACACTCTAGAACTCTTTACCTTTAAGTACAAATACATATATGGCTTCATAATACTAAATTTTCTAGCCTTCACCCTTTCATCAACATCTCTTGAGATTACTATCTTTCTCATTCTCCCACAGACAATCTTTCTTTAACCATACAGAATCAGTCAATATCTTAAATTTAGTAAATTTTCTCTGTATCTTACATGTTCAGGTTTTTCCCACCTGTCCAAAAATCCTCTTTCCACCTCTCTTTGCTTGGTTAACTGTCATTCTAGGTATCAACTAGAAACCATTTTATCATGAAACACTCTTATTTCCCAGATCTAGGCTGTGGCCTTCACATGTCCCCTAGCAGTAGGATATATTTCCCATCACAATCACTCATCATGGCTTGTTAAAGAGTTTGCCTCTTCCACTTCCACTGGATTGTCAATTCTTATTTATCTCATTGCCTAACACAGTTGATATAAGGACCCACATGTACTACTACTGAGTCTGCTCCAATTTGTAGAGACCCTAGCGGAAGAAATCCCAGTTGGAATAAATTCTTATTCATAGACCCTTTACAAAAGCAGACTACAGCATCTTTCTGAGACAGATCATCCCAATGCTTAACTGTAGTCCCACCAAGACTCTTCTCCTTGATAAACAGGTGTTATTTAATACACACTTATTGAAATATGGATGTCTCAATAGTTGCCACTATCATTGTATCTGCTATCCTAAAAAAGTAATTACAAATTAGTGCAAGACTCATTCTATTTGTGACAGAGCTCTGGTGGCCTAGTGGCAAGAAGCTGATCTGCAATACATGGACCAACATTATCTCCACTCAACTATGTATATAATTTATTGGAATAATCTAGAATATAGAACCTAAAAATTGAGAGGACAGTGATAGGTCTTAACACAAAGTATTCTCTATGTAGTGGCCTAGTGGTATGAACTTGTGCTGCCATCCCGAATGCATGTAGTTTGAATTTGCCAGCTGCTTCCCAGGAGAAGTACGGGCAATCTCCTCCCATGCAATTGGTTTGAGATTCAAAGCACAAAATATAGTCCAGATTGCTCCACTAACTGGCTTTGAGAACAAGGGTAAATTGCTTCATTTCACATAATCTTAGTTTCCAGTCTGACAAAATGAAACGTTTCACTAAATTATCACTAAGGCTCATTTATAATTCCATCATTCCCATTGTACTATTCAATAAAATTTACAGCAAAAAGTGAAAAAAATCATAGATGTGCCTCTTCTCCCATTCAACTTTTTCTGATTCCTATACTATTCTGGTTTCCACCAGAGAAAAGAGAAAAATTCACTTCTTAAAAACTAAAAGTAACACATTACATTTTAGCAAATAGATTTAACATATAAGCCAGAGAAAAACATGTCAGACAAGCATAATCAAAGGTTTGATTCAGTTAAGAGAAAATATTTTAACTGATCTAGTAGAATTTGGAATACACATGGTACAATTTAAAGGAACTTACTTTAAAGATAAGCTAGTCCTTGGAGAGAAACATCATGCTTGGGAGGGTGGAGGGACTGCACAAGAGAGGAAGACCCTTGATGAGACCGATTGACTCAGTGACTTGGGGTAGTGGGAGTAGGTGTGTTAGAGACAAGAAGATTGGCAAAGGATAGAGCAGGATTCAGGGCTGTTGTACATGGATTGCTATGAGTCACAAGTGACTTGACAGCATATAACAACAATAACAACAACTTCACTTAGCCTGAATTTCAATGTTGTTGTTGTTAAGTGCTGTGGAATCGGGTACGACCCATGTGACCCTATGAACTGAAGATCTGAACTTTGTTATATTACTATAATCATTTCTCTAATGTTCATAGGCTTTCCATAGACATGTTATTTAGGAAGTGGATGCCAATCCTGCTTTCAAGCCTGTCTTAATCTAGGGGCTCTACCAAACACTGTCCACCATGTATAACCATTATGGTATTTGACACACTAGTGGCACAGCTTTCAATATCACAGCAACCCCAAGTTATCTCAGTACAGCAAATTGACAGACCACTGTTGTACTACTTAGAAGAATGTCCTCCCCTCAAAAACAAAAACCTCCTAAAAAAACAGATCACCAATTTACTATAAATTTAGTAAATTTTCTCTGTATCTTAGGTAATGTAAATGTAAGTTAAATGTAAAAATATATAAAGCATTTAAATGTTGAAATGTCCAGCACAATAATTAACTTTGAGTATACTGACCTCGAAATTTAAGACAAACTTTATTTTTTTTTCTCTTAAGATACTACTGTGAGGGAATAACACTCTGTAATTTACAAGCTATAAAATGATGAAATCTTAAGTAAATTGAGACGATAAGCCATATACACTTAACAAAGCTTTTAATCTAATGCAGAAACATTAAAATAGCAGATAATTAAGCTCCTTTGAAAATAGGTCATTTGAGAAAAGGAGAGCAAGGCAAAACCAGAAAGAAACTTATAATGTATGGCAAAATATTTCTGAACTCAAAATACTAATCTAAAAAAAAAAAGAATATACACAACACACATACACACACACACACACGGGGAGAGAGATGTTGCATCATTTTCCTTATACATTCTCTAAACAGTGCTGCCAAATTCTGAAAGATTGGAGCCATTTCTGGGTAACTGCTGAATCAGGAGCATGAGTCAGAAAGTAAACCCTCAGAGCTGAAATAAGTACTAAAATAAGTGCTGAGCACTCATAAACAAGGCACCATCGACACCCAGTTTATAAGGTTCAAACCTTCTACAGTCATCACTCATCAATCACCGAAAGCATTATGGCACTCCTCCTGTTACACACTCATGAAGAGACTAGTCTCACTGCATGGAACAAGGTTACCTGTATCTAAATGTTGAGCCACAGCACAGAGTCAGTATTATACACCACAAGAAAACAGGGAAATACAACGACCCAACATTCTTTAACCTGAATGGCAAGAATGCTAATTTTTTAAGGGGGGGGGGCTTAAATCATACTACAGATTAAATTTAGTAACATAAGTGGTAATTGTTGTTGTTCTTATGTACCATCAAGCACGATTCATAGTAACCCTATGAACAAAAGACTAAACCCTATTCTATCCTGTGCCATCCTCATACTTCTTGAAGCACAAGAGAACATTGCAGAAGTCACTGTAGCAAACCACCTCTTTGAGATTCTTCCTCTCCTTCACCAACCCTCCACTCTTCCCAACATCATGTCCTTCTCCAAGGAATAGTATCTCCTAGCAAAACAGCATTTCCTGGTAAAAAGTCCAAAGTATGTAAGACAAAGCCTCATCATACTGCCTCCAAAGAGCAGTCTGGCTGCACCATCTCCAAGACATATCTGTTCATTCTTCTGGCCATCCATGGGATGCTCAGTGCTCTTCTCCAATACTACAGCTCAAAGGTGTCAATTCTTTTTCTATCATTCTTATTCATTGTCCAGGTCTTGGTTGCATAGAAAATAATTGGAAAGACCATGGCCTGAATCAGATGCAAATTCGTCTTCAAACTAATATCATTACTCCTCAATAATTTGGAAATGTCCCTTACTGCAGATTTTCCCAGTGCAATGTGTCTCTTATTTCCTGACTGTTCGTACCAAAGGTGTTAATTGTGGATCGAAGCAACTTGAAGCTGTTAACGGTTTCAATCTCCTCTCTATTCATCATGCCACTGTCTATTGGTCCACTTGTAAGAATCTTTGATTTCCTGATATTGAGATTCAATCCATACTGAAGGCTGCGTTCCTTGATCTTCTGTAACAAATGCTTCAAGTCCTCCTCACTTTCAGCAAGTAAGGTTGTATCATCTGCATAATTCAAGTTATTACATTCCTCTTCATAGAGTACAGCTTCTTGGATAATTTGCTCAGTATATACACTGAACAGGTATGGAGAGAGAATACAGCCCTGACACACTCCCTTCCCAATTCCAAACCATGAAGTGCTCCCCTGCTCCATTCGCACAAAAGCCTCCAGGTACAGGATCCACATGAGCACAATCAAGTGTGCTAGGGTCCCCATTTTTCTCAATGTTAGTCATAATTTGTTATGATTCACACAAATTCCTTTGCATAGTCAATAAAGCACAAATAGATATTCTTCTGGAATTCTTTATTTTCAGCCAGGATCCATCTGAAATCAGCAGTGATATCCCTGGTGCCAGGACCTTTTTTAAATCCTGATAGTAATTTAAGGGAAATTAAGATAACATCATGTCTGCCCTAGAGAGAATGAAAGCAGGTTGCTCCTTGGAGGCAAGGAGTTTGAAACTCTGTGTCACATACTTTGTTGTCAGGAAGAAGAAGGACATCATGTTTGAAAGAGTAGAAGGACAGTGCATAAGAGAAAGACCCTGGATGAGATGGATCGACACAGTGCCTATGGAAATAGTGTCAGGTGTATCAGAGATGGTGAAGTTGGCATAGGATAGGGCAAGGTTCAGGGCCATTGTTTACAGGATCACTATGAATTATAGTAGATACAAGAGCACATAAAAACAACATGACAACCCTGCTCAGAATGCCTTTAAGATATAATCCTCTCTCTGAAATGGTCTAGACGTAGATCTTCTCTGAGGCACATATCAGGCATGGATCACAACAAGGGCTTTCCTAAGCAATATAAGTGTATATTTGGGACAAGAGATTAAGCAAACACATCCCACATCTTCATCAACAAATTAGAATCATACCCTAAATTTAAATCACTTTGGTTAAAAAAAAAAATAATCAGATTCCCCTCCCCCCTTCACCAACACCTAAGAAGACTTTCTTAGTATCTAGATATATTTAGTCATCATCTTTTATAAATATTAAGAAACATTTCTTTGCAAAACAACTTCATATTATTTTATCTCATTCAACAAACATTTCCTTAAAATACTTGTAATAACAAGAGCAGCAATGATTTTCCACTTGAATTTCAGTTGTAAGAGTATTTCTGTGAGCTAAATAGGTCAATGATAACTCTTTCTTTTACAGACTCAGAGCCCAGGGCAAAAAGACAGCAAAATAATAACTAATCAAGGTGCGGTAAAGCCAAATTGGATCTAGATAAACTCTTAGAATGTCAAACCTCGTTTTCACTGCTTATTCATAGAATGTATCTTTTAGTTCCTGCAACACTTTCTTAGAGGAAAAGAAAAATGAGCCCTCAAATAGCTTACTTTTAATGACTATCAGAAAAGAATAAATTAATGACTTTAATTAAATAATTAATTAATTTTGAGCTTGGCTGCAAGCGCAATGATATCCCTTCCCATGAAAGGGTAAAAGGATGCACACATTTTCTGTCCTAATGAAGAATGTGTAGCAATTTCAACGATCAGAATTCTCTCCATCAGTGAGAAGCACTAACATCCTTGTTTGGCATTTATATTACATCTTCACACAATGTTCCGCAATAGCTATCACATCTTGTTCTTGGTTATGATGATGAATAGCAATGCATTTTAATACATACTCATGATTTCACTGTTTTCTACCCACATTAATTTGCATTTAGCTACATTGATCAGCACAGTCTGAGTTGACACAAAGTATTATCTCTGAAGTCTTCAGAAATAGAGCTATGATCTCTTTATTCTTTACCCTTTACAATGCAATAAGTCAGGTGAAGATGCATCCAGGTGTGTAGTTAATAAATATTAGTGACCTTCTTGACAGGATGTAGAAGTTTGTAAGCTTTAGTGTTCTCTATGAGAATCAACACATGCCATGCTGTATTATGACTACTATTTTACTACTTCACACTCATTATGTGCAAATGCTGAATGCACACATAAATACAGAGACTTAATTGGAGAAACTAGTTGGATATTGAGACTGAACCACTAGACTTGAAGTTCAAGGAATAAAGACCCATGGGGCTACCAGGTTAATAGTAGGAAATACAATTTATATAAATAACATTCTATACGCTTGTTTCGTAAGTATTGGCTGAGGTCTTAAATGCTTGCAAGCAGTCGTCTAAGAAATAACTGTCAGTTTCTTCCCATTTTGAGCAAAGAAGAATGAAGAAAAAGGAAGATTTAAGGAAGCAATTAGTTGTATCACAGCCTTTTCTATTCTGTAACCTGATGATCTAGATGGTTCTAAGTGACTGCTACTGACACTCTGCCTGAGACAAACAGAAGGTTAACACAGGTGAAAATGTAGACCAAAATTCCAGTAACAGTAATAAATGACTAAACTCACTGGTCTGAAAGGCATTAGAGAGAAAGAAAAAAGAAAAGACAACCTGTGAGTTTGAGAAAAAAGCAAATATTTTGGACTAAAAACGCCTGACATTCTCACAGTCTAATTCAAGGAGCAGCACTAAAAATCAGAGCATTAATAACCATTCTGTATGATACCGATGCAGGCAGTCCAAAGATCTGACCCTGGAAAACAGTGACAATGGAATTATTATTTCCTATATTGTAGAATTCTGTGTCATTGGAATATTTAACATCTTAATCAAAACTGATTTCCCTCAATTACAGTGCCTTGGTTTTTACATTTAACTACTAATCAGACTATCTGCAAAGTTTGCTGACTTAACTGAGAGAGAATTAGGCAAGACTGTGGCAATTAAAGTGTCATTCCTAATTCAATCCCATTGCATCTCCAGAAATTTACTCACTCCAACAGACAAGAAAAAGAAAATTAAATATGTGAATATGCCTTTATGTATTTTTTTTAAATGTTGGAAAAATTGGGGTAAATAGGACTTCAAGGATGACCATGGAAAGGCCCATTCCATATTAATACGTTGCCGCAAATGACGGCAAATGTGTTTCTAAGCACGGTTGTCAATTTAAAAAGTGTGCGGCATAATAAAAGGAAAGTTTTCTGTCCTGTTGTTGTCCTTATCTGCTGTCGAGTCATTTGCGAATAATAGCGACCCTATTTACAACAGCCCTAAACTGCTGTCATGTGCCAAACACACTGTCTCTGACACTCCCATCCCTATTACCCCAGTCACTGAGTCAATCCACCTCATAGGGGGC
>NW_006399760.1:27308745-27310048 GCF_000299155.1 Elephantulus edwardii | reverse complement strand
GACCCTCTGTGGCAAGCCCTTCAGGTCCTCCTCAGTTTCAGCAAGCAGGGTTGTGTCATCTGCATAACGCAGATTGTTGATAGATCTTCCACTAATCCTGACCCCACATTTCTCCTCATGAAGCCCAGCCTCCAGGATAATCTGTTCTGCATACAGGTTGAAAAGGTATGAAGATAGGACACATCCCTGATATATGCCCTTCCCAGTTTTGAACCATGCAGTGTTTCCTTGCTCTGTTCTCACGACTGCCTCTTGATCCAAGTATAGGTTTCTCATTAGTACGATCAAGTGTTCTGGGATTTCCATTCTTCTCAGAGTCAGCCACAGTTTGTTATGATCCACACAGTTAAACGCCTTTGCAGAGTCAATGAAACAGATATACATTCCTCTGGTATTCCCTGCTTTCAACTAAGATCCATCTAACATTAGCTACAATATCCCCAGTACGACGACCCCTTCTAAACCCAGCCTGGACTTCTGGTGATGTGCTGTTCCAGTCGTTTTTGGATAATCTTCAGTATACTCTTGCTTGCATGTGAAATCAATGCTATTGTTCTATAGTTTCCACACTCTGTTGGGTCACCTTTCTTTGGGATGGGAACAAATATAGCTCTCTTCCAGTGATTGTTCTCCAGATTTCTTGGCACAACTTGGGGAGCCAGTCTAGGGCAGCATCTGTTAGCTGAAATATGTCAAATGGTATACTATCTATTCCTGGGGCCTTATTTTTTGGCATTTCCTTCAAAGCAGCCTGATCTTCTTTTATCACCATAGGCTCTTGCTCATATGTTGTTTCATGAATTTCTTCTGACTCAGTATATTCTTTCCATATTCTTTTTATACTTCCTGGATCATTTAATATTCTGCCTAACATCCTCAGAATCCCAGTGTGTTTAGGACTTTGTTTTCCTTTTCATTTTAATATGAAAAGCTTGTGGTGTTAAGGGAATTTTTAGTCTCAAGAAAACTATGATTTTGTTTGTTTCTCTCTTTGAATTTCGGCATTTGGTATCTTTTTTTGTGTTCTATAGTGGTTAAGGGTATAATCGTGGGGATCCTATAAGACCCCATCAGATTTATATAGCTGGTCATTACTGGGATTTTAAATTTTGTTCCACATTTATCTCCTCCTCAATCCAGAAACACTATGTAATAATCCCTTTCAGAGCCATTTTTAGTGGTAGCAGAGTACCATGTTGATCTCATCACAGGACCGTGGACAGGAAATGTTTCAATATTTTTTTTATGTTTCTTTTTTTTATTTATTTATTTTCTATATTTTATTAATTTTCATAAACATTTA
>NW_006399760.1:27288898-27307413 GCF_000299155.1 Elephantulus edwardii | reverse complement strand
TCCCAGTCAGTGGCTTCCCTTTTTACCCTACTGGAGAAGTTTTTGGATGTGCATAGGGATTTGAGTCTTAGAAGGTCCCATTCATCTATGTTATCTTCTCAATATTGTTATTGTTAAGTGCTATCGAGTCGAGTAAGACTCAGTGACTCAATAAACAGCCTATCTAAAATCTGTCTGATCTTGTGCCATCCTTTTCATCTCTGATACTTGATCTCATTGATGCAGCCATTGAGTCAATCAAACTTACTTAAGGTTTTCCTCTTTTTTATTGACTATCTTTCCAAACATGATGTCCCTTACAAGTAATAGCCCCTCCTAACAACATGTCCAAAGTGAGTGAGACAAAGCTTCGCCATTTCTGCCTCTAAGGAACACTCTGTTTGTTCTTTTGGTACTCAAAACTCTTCACCAGCAGCTAATATTTAAACTCTTCCATATTCTCTAAAATACTGACGAGCAATGATGTCAACCTAAAAATTAAAGTGTGCCCTATTCAAGCCATTGTCTTTTCAATCATCTGCTTGCATCTGATAACTGGACAATGAACGAGGATGGCTGAAGAAATATTGATGCTTTTGAGTTGCGAGGTTAGAGAAAAGTATGTAGCAGAGCATTGTCTAGTTCTGTCCTCAAGGTCATGTACAGAATGGGTTTTTAAAGCTTCAATATTAGAGAGGGATTTTTTCTTCCTATATTCACATGTAGAAAATAAATACACAGGATTTTAACTTAAAACTGCTCAGTAAGTGTTGTTTTATAATAAATAGGGAACTACTGCTCCAGTAAGTTTGAGTTATATTTATTTTAAAAAAACACAACAAAAATTAATAAATATACTTATTTATTTGAATAAATATTATGGGCATTATTATGATGAAGGTGCTTTGAGATTCCTAATATATACAAATCCATGAATCACTGATTTTTATTTGTCCAGGCAGTACCCACTGCTCTTGAGGAAATTCTGACTCAAGGTAACCCTCCATTGGATTTCCAATCCTGTAAATCCTTCTAGGAGGAAACTGCCTCTGGCAGAGAAGCTCGAAGTTTGAAACCATCAACCTTTTGATCAGAGTAGCACACTGTCCTATACCGCTAGGGTTCCTGTTAAGATAGTGAACCTTCTAAAATCCCAGCAACTGTGTTAAGATAACTGCAGTACCTATGCAAGATCAAGATAGTTGAAAAGGTTAACAAGATGCCTTCATTGAGGTTTCTGGTAGAACATGTGTGAGTAGTTCCAAGCCTAATGAGTAATAATCCACAATAGGACAGATGAGTACATTTTCTAATGGGCAGGACAGTGTTGCTGCATTTATGATAACACAAGGTGGTTTACTGATCACTGACATCACGGTCTTCTGACCTATTAGTATGGGCTTCTGACCTATTAGTAAGGGATAATGTATAATTGCAATTAATAAAGCTAACTATATTCCTTAGTTTCTGATTTGACGTATGTTGTTGTTGTTATGTGCCATCGAGTCATTTGCGACTCATAGGGACCCTATGTACAACAGTCCTAAACCCTGCTCTATCCTGTGCCAATCGCATTGCCTCTGGCACTGTCCCTCTACTCTACCCAGCATGATATCCCTCTCTAAAGACGTGTCTCTCCTTACAACATGTCCAAAGTATGTCAGACGAAGCCCCAGAATCCTTGCCTCCAAGGAGAAGCCTGGTTTAACCCTCTCTAGGATGAATTTGTTTGTTTTCTTGGCAGTCCATGGTACATTCAATACTCTTCTCCAGCTCCACAGCTCAAAGGCATCAATTCTCCTTCCATCCTCCCTACTCATTGTCCAACTCTCTGATGCATAACAAGTGATTGCAAAAACCGTGGCCTGTGCCAGGTGGACCTTAGACTCCAGAGAGACACTGTTGCTCTTGAGTACTTTAGAGAGGTCTCTAACAGCAGACTTTCCCATCGCAATACGTTTTTTGATTTCCTGGCTCGTGGTGCCAATAGTATTGACCATGGAGCTGAGCAAACTGAAGCTGTGAACAATCTCAATCTCTTCGCCATCCATCCTTATGCTACCGATTGGTCCAGTGGAGAGAATCTTTGTCTTCTTGACATTTAGCCTCAGTCCATACTGAAGGCTGCAGTCCTTGACCCTCTGCAGTAAGTGCATGAGGTCCTCCTCAGTTTCAGCAAGCAGGGTTGTGTTATCTGCATAACACAGATTGTTGATACATCGTCCACCAATCCTAACGCCACACTTCTCCTCATAGAGCCCAGCCTCTCGGATAATCTGCTCTGCATACAGGTTGAAAATGTATGGAGATAGGACACATACCTGGCGCACACCCTGCCCAATTTTGAACCAGGCAGTGTTGCCCTGCTCTGTTCTGACTACTGCCTCTTGGTCCAAATATAGGTTTCGCATTAGCATAATTAAATGTTCTGGGATTCCCATTTTTCTCAGAGTCAGCCACAGTTTGTTATGATCCCCGCAGTCAAATACCTTTGCATAATCAATGAAACACAGGTAGACATTCTTCTGGTATTCTCTGCTTTCAGCTAAGATCCATCTAACATCAGCTACGATATCCCTTGTACCACAACCCCTTCTAAACCCAGCCTGGACTTCTGGCAGTTCTCTGCTGATGTACTGTTCCAGTCGTTTTTGGATAATCTTCAGTAGAATCTTGCTTGCATGTGAAATCAATGAGCTTGTTCTGTAGTTTCCACACTCATTTGGGTCACCCTTCTTTGGGATGGGAACAAATATAGACCTCTTCCAGTCAGTTGGCCAAGTAGTTGTTCTCCTGATTTCTTGGCACAACTTGGTGAGCACATCCAGGGCAGCATCTGTTAGCTGAAATATGTCAATTGGTATACCATCTATTCCAGGAGCCTTATTTTTTGCTATTTCCTTACATTAGAAAATTTCAAGCTGTCTGACAGTAGTAAGTTGGGTCGGTTGTATGTTGTTGATAGGTAACATCAAGTTAAATACAATTCATTGCAACCCTCTGAACAACCAACGTGAACCCTGTCCTATCTTGAGCAATTCTCTTCATGTCTGACACACTTGAGCCCATTGTTGCAATCACTGTATCAAGTCATCTCATTCGGGTCTTTCTTTCCTTTACTGATCCTCCACCTTCCCGACCATGATGTCACTTTTTAAGGAATAGACTCTCTTTGCAAGATGTTAAAAGTCTGACAGACGAAGCTGAGAGACCATTCAAGGAGCACTCCGGCTGTATTTTTTTTTCCAAAAAAATAAAGTTTTTCCCCAAAAAATAAATAAAATAAATACATTTTTCCCAAAAAATAAAGCTTTTGCTTTATTTATAATTGGCAATTTATCCTTTTATTCCTTCCAGTGTCTCAGCTTCTTAAGTACTCTGTGGAACTTCAGGTCTGGAAATATCTTGAGACTTCTTTACCAATTCCTGTTTAATCACAAATAAAGCTTTGGACCTGGAGGATTTTTCATTGTTCTCCCAGCCACAGAGTTGGCTAGGCCAGACAATTTATTGCAGGTCCCAATTACCTCTGAACAGCCTAATCACTGATCTGTCTCAAACAGCAGCTCCTCTCAATCCATCCTCCACTGACAGAAGCATCTTCATATCAAGTAAATCTGATCATGGAATTCTCCTGTGGAAAATTTTTCAAAAGCTTTATTGCCTGAATAATTAAGTCTTTACCATTAACCAGCAGTAATTCTAGGCTCATCTCAGTCAGTTCTTCTCCACTTGTCCTTCACTCTGACCATAACAACTTATTAACAGTTACCCAAACAAAAGGAATTCTCAGTGCTTGCACTTGCTTCTTTTCTGATCAAAATACTGAGATTCCTTTACTTCCTGTTGAGTGTAGGTTTCACCTCTCATCTGAAATGATACCATTTCCTCTAAGGAAGTATAAGAATTCCACCAGGCACAACTCTTGTCCGGTTCGTATCCACCAGCTCTCTGCAGAGAAAGATAGGTGGTCGATTCCGATGTGATTTATAGCCTCTGAAAAATCCCATGGAGGATCACCTATGAGTCGATTCCAACTCAACAGCACATAACAAGAACCCTCCCTGTTGGTGCTGTATCCTTACACACCTACATTTGAGTGCACCTTGCTAACTCAACTTCTTTCTCTCTTTGAACCCTGCTTCATTAACCTTCTACTCAGCACTGGATGGGTATGCAACAAATGCTTATTAATTAATTTACCATAATAAGAAACAGATTTTACAACTTAGAATGCAAACTTGTAAAATAGTAACGGTCTATTAAAAACAGTCATAATTAAAATCAGAAACGTTCATCAGAATCTACCACTTGAAAATATTTGTCATATAAAATAAATAGCTATAAGACAAGGCTTTAATAATAGAAGATGAAAGTTATTTAGTAGTATAGTAAAACAAATATGAAATAAGTAAGACAGAATTTTGGGAGTGTGTATGTGTATAAATAAAAAGAAAACTTCTTGATACTTGAACAAACTACTGAGAATATATATCCACACCCAAACCAAATCCATTGCCACATACTCGTTCTAACTCTTAGCCAGCCTATTGGGAAGAGTAGAATTTCCTCATGAAACTTTCAAGGTTATAGTTCTTAAGTAAGCCAAGTAACACATGTTTTTCCCATGCAGTAGTTGGTGGGCTCAAACTACTGACCTTCTAGGCAGCAAGCAAGTACTTAGTCATTACATCATCAGAGCTCCCACAGGGAATATGACTATGTTTTATAATATACTAATTATACAAGCATAGGTTCATAAAAAGAGTTGAAAAGAAAATGAGCAATATTAACTTATCTTTTATGAAATAAAACTCAGAGCCAACAGAGAGACACAAAAATATGAAACTTATTCATAATGAAACAAAGGAAGATAATGTCAAGGAGGAAAAAAATGCCAATTAGATATATCAGTGGTTGTCAAATATGTAGAGAAAACAGCATCTTTAAATACCACTACAAATGAATTCTTACCTTCTGTATAGTAATTGTGTTGTAATATATTTAGATAAATTTGTATAGCCCTTATATAAGAATTAAAGTAGTTCTGGTATCATATTGCAGAGAAAGAATAATAAATGAGCAATCATCCTTTCAGAAAGATTTATAGCCTAGTCTAGGAAACTCAAAAGAGGCTCACTGAATTGGAATTGATGATGTAATTGGTACAGATATATGTTGTTATAATGTTAGGGTTTATTGTTTGAAATAGCTTTCCAAGCCGCTGTCTTTGACTTTACCATGCAGATGGGGAAGAATATGTGATAGGGTGTGTTAGTCCATCTACTAGTGGATTGTTTAGTCTCACCTCTAGACTGAGTGGGTTCTACTGCTGATCAACTCTCACCACCAGCAAGAAAGCAGCAGCAAATGCAGTTTACTCTGGGGCCAGGATTCTTACACTAGCTTGACCTACAGGAGAGCAGAATCAGCCACAGTAGAAAAAAGCACAGACCCATATGAAATAGAGCTGACCTTGGAATTTCTACTCCACAGAACCACAGCTAAGAGTCTTCACCCAAGATTGTTGGAGGACGTGGAGGAGAGTCATGACTAACAAGACTAAGAACTCTAAACACTGGCTTAAAGTCATGAGACTGAAAGGCTAAAGGGACTGTGAGCATGCTTTGGAAGTTGCCTAAGAAATTATATCCTGTTGCCATAAGAAATTGCATCCTGTTTACTTCACTAATAAATCTGTGAGGTCAAAGATTTACTGTTTAAAATGTCTTTCCTAGCCATTAATTAACTGCTTTTTTTTATTCATTTATTGTATTAACACTTTGCCACAAATGACGGCTTTAGCCGCCTTGCACCTTTTAATTAATAAAAAAAGGAACCTTATTCATATGAAGTGTACCAATGCATTTATTTGTTGATTATTCAGTAATATATAGAAAGAAAAAAAAAGATGTAACATTCCAGATAACACATCAATTGTTTTTTTGTGCAATTTTTCATGTTTAACAATTCGGAATATGCCCACCGTCGAAAGTTTTCATGGAAAAACTGTGACAAAACGTAATAATTTTCACTTCCAAACACACCACTGATGCTCATTTCATATGGCAGTCATAAACAATTGAAAAAAAATGTGTTTCTAAGCACAGTCGTCAATTTAAAAGTGTGTGGCAACGTGTTAAGGAGTCAAATAAATCATTCCCTGGATGGGTCTGAATCTGTATGAGACTTACAACAAAGCCACCAATCCTAAGAGGCGTAAGAGGAGTGAGGGAACTGAACAAAGGATGGACTGTTGATATCAGTTTTTGTTGATTGCTATCAAGTTGAGCATGACTCAGAGATTCTATGAACAAAAGGCCTGAAGCCTTTCTAAAACTACCGTCATTTATCGAAGTTCAAAGTGTTTCCGAGGCATATTGTTTAGGAAGTGGATGCCACTCCTGCTTCCAAGTTGATATATCAGAAATCATGGAAATATACAGTGTATCAAACATTTGGGAAACTGGTGACTCTGCGCTTCTTATTAATCTTCTATTAATCTTTGCAGAAAAAAAATTATGAATACAAAACTCCATATCTGTGAGTATTCTTCTGTGTGCTCTGTGAGCTATTACAACAGAGTATAGAACCAATAACGCTGTAGATTGGTAATCAAATTAGTAGAATGTGGGAGCATTTCTGAACTAATGAGAATTGATTTTATTATTGTGGATGCTGTTGGGGGGGCAGTTTCCCTTTGGGGAGTAAACAGGGATCAGACTTAGTGGTTTCCATATGTTGTTGTTGTTGTTGAATGCCGTCGAGTCGTAGACGACTCATAGCGACCCTATGAATGAACAGCCTGAGCACTGTTCGTACATAGAGTTTCCAGAGGCAAGCCATTTTGGAAGTGGATGCCCCTCCTGCTTCCAGGCTTGATTTAGTCGGGAAGCTCCAGCCAACACTGTCCACCATGGGTGCCCATTGCCACGATTGGCACATCACTGTCACAGGCTTCAGCATCACAGCAACCACGAGTTACCTCTGTAGAGCAACGCACAGACCAGTGCTATACCACCTAGAAGAATGTTTGACAGGAAGACAATTTGAACCTGGCCGAGGGCCACAAATGACAATCACCCACCTTCGGCTTGGTAACACAGTTTCGTTCCACTAGGCCAACCTTGCTTATTTTACAGTTCTTATTATGTATCATGGACTCAGAACCAACTCATAGCTGGCCCTCCAGTGGGTTTTCAAGGCAGTAAATTGCATAAGAGGTGATTACCCATCTTTTTCCACAAAGCAGCTGGTGGGTTCAAACTGTTTGTCTTTCTGTTGGCAAGCAATTCCTTACCAGAGCAAAGCCACCAGGGCTCCATGTCTCTCTCTCTCTCTCTCTGTGTGTGTGTGTGTGTGACCACATAAAACATATATCTGGAAGCAGGAGTGGCATCCACTTTCTAAACAACATGCCTCTGGAAACTCTATGAACTCTGATAAATGATGATAGTTATAGAAAGGCTTCGGACCTTTCGTTCATAGGGTTGCTATGAGTTGTGCTCAACTTGACAGCAATCAAAAACAACAAAATATAAATGCATGTTCATATTTATATACATACACACACACACACCCCCCTGTATGTTTTATATACATTCATGTTAACCATCAATATGCTAAGAGGACAGTTACTAAAATTAAAATAAAACTAGTTTTTACATAATGTTCATGTAATTATGAATTTTTTCGTAGTATCAACACTACAAGAAATGATGTAGTAAAAGAAATCTATGCATGAGATTGTCTTGGGGAAATTTAACAAATAGACAGCTCTGGTGCTGTGTGAGAGAAGGCAGAAATGTGAGCCAAGTCAGTAAAATGACATGATCACAGATCTGGGAGAAAAGGGTAAACATGACTGTAAGAAGAGCAGCCAGATTTTCTCAGGGAAAATAACAAATGCATTTTGACAAGGCAGTCATTAGGGATTTTCAAACAAACACAGGTATATGATGAATGTAGTGTGGTAAGCAAATTTACTGAATAGCAATGTGCAATATGCATATGAGCAAATACTCCAGAGGTACTAAATCCACTTCTGTGACAATTACTGAAATGTAGAAGCCCAGTGGCATAACAACAACATTATATGGACTTAAAGAAGAGGAACTTAACTGAGTGGCATGCCTAAGAAAAAGTAACAGCATATCGTAAAAATAGCTAGAATACTCTTCTCTCAGTTTGCTGCTTTCTTCCAGAGACAGTTTGACTAAAATGCCTTCTCCTCATGCGATTTATCTTGCTTTTCTTATGCTCCCAAACATTCTTGCTTTATCCTAAAAGTGTCTAACACTTTATTGTGAATGAAAATTTACAGAAACATGTCATTTTCTTTTCACTCACTCATATTCATTCTTTTTGATGATAATCATGAAATCTTCCCATTTTCTCTTTGACTCTTGATTTTCACATCTGTTTATTCTGCTATATGATTTCTTCCCTAAGCTTTATAGTATTCCCCTTGTCCATGTCACTTTCCAACTTTCTAGACAATGCACTTCTAATTTCTTCAGTTTATTCTTTGTCCATTTCTGACATTAAAAAGAGTGCCTAGAATTTTATTTTATAAGCTAATGTCAATAAGGGTTCTGATGGCTCAATGGCAAAGAATTGCAATTCCAACCCAAAGACACACAGCTTGAATCCATAAGCTGTCCTGCAGGAGGAAGAAAGATGAGAAATCTCCTCCCACATAATTTATAGCCTGTGAAAACCTTCTGGAGGGTTAACTGTTAGCCAGTTCTGACTCAAAGGTACAAAACAACAACAACAAATCTCAATAAATACTAATTAACAATAGCTATCAAATACATCTCCAAGGTTTAGCCTATAATAAGTGATACACAAATATTTTCTTAATTAATGGATTTATTGAGTATATGAAAGAAAAAGTAGATCTGTGATAAATAGTTCTAATTAATAAAGTCTGATTTTCCAAATGAGGGTTTATTTTTAGAGTGAAACAATGACTTGGTATTTGAACAAGTTGACTCAGGATAGCCGTCCAATTGGAAATATGTGAAGACTTAGGTGCTATTTTATAGTGGAAGAATGGTGCTTGTGTGAACTCTATTAATTTATTGCAAAAAAAGGCAAGAGTAGAGAACTAATGAATATTCATATGAGAACCAAGGTATCAGAAAGGAAATGAGTGCAAGCTAGAAGGAATAACTGGGGAACATCAGGAAGAAAAAGAATAGAGAGAAAGAATTCAGAGGCTGAATCATGGGAAGAAAGTTATAATACAAAAGGACAAATAGCGAGATTTTATTGTTCTTACTATGGTGAATATAGAAACGCTTGAGAGCATACAGGTGTCAGTGAAACAATAGATATTAAGATAGTATGTATTAGAGATTGAGTCACAGAGGTGAACAATGCCAAGAAAAAGAACTAGCTGTGAAAGCGTTGGTTTAGGAGACAAATATGGACATTTTTCTCCCCAGGCAGTAAGAAGGAGAAAGAGAAGTATGAGAAAAAAGACAAAAAGAATAAAGAAGTATATAAAAATTGTAGTTCCACATTCTCTTTGATAGAATACGTGGAGAGATAATATGCTAAGGAAAGGATGGGACAGCTGGGACTGGGGGCACAGCAAGTGAGAAAAGGTCTAAAATAGATCCCACAGGGAGTGAGCCTGGGAGTACAAAAAAGACAATTAAAACACTGCCAAATAGCAGCAGAGACCAGATTGAAGTTTGAAAGCATCAAATTCTAATGAGCCAAATCTGCACTGCTTTGTTTGCCTCGAGCAGTGCTCTCTCTCCTGGGAAAAGCAGCGAAGAGAGCAATGTTAGAGGTATCCTATGTTTAGGAATTGGCTGGTTGAGCAAAGAAAGGAAGATTATTCGTGAAGAGACAAATCTTTTGTTCTTAGTCAGGTGTTAAAATTTAACTGGACTGTGGACATTGTTAGGTGCCACTGAGTTCAGTACACCTTCAACTATGGAAGGAGGGCAAAAATCCCTGCGTCTGGGGCTTTGTATGTATCATCTCTACCCAAGTAACTATCGCTGTTTGAAAAGTACTGTGAGTCCTGAGCTGAATCTTTGAAGGGAATTACAAAGCTTCAAATTTCTCACTTGCTTCCCTCACTTCTGTGGAGAACACAGGAATGGGAGAAGCAACATCTAAATGAGATGAGAAAATTCTTACCAGAGGACTGTTTTGAAGCAAAGTTGATGATTCTCAGCAATTGTGTTGGGGCTGTAGAATTGGAAAGGAGGTTTATATCAGTTGTGAATTACAGCGACCTTATGCACAACAGAAGGAACTATTTCCTGGTCCTGTTTCATTCTCGCAGTCATTGCAATGTCTGAGCCCATTGATGCAAAACTGTTTCAATCCATATCATTGATAATCTTGCTTTTCTTTTTTTTTCCTGATTCTGTACTGCAATCCTGAAGGCACATGGATCAAGGCCAACAGCTGCTCTTAGGGAAAAGGATGGGCAACTTCTTCTCATATGATTAACTGCCAGTGAAAACCCACTGGAGAGTCAGCTATGTTTCGACTCTATGGTACACAGCAACAATACATTTGTTATAAGACTAAAGTCTTTATCCAGGGACTTCCTTATCACAAAACAAGCAAGCAAAACAAAGTTTCACTATCTTCATCTCTAAAGAGCATTCTTTCATGTTAGATTTTTCATTATTCAATATTTTTCCCAGTTATGATGATGTGGATTATTAGTCTAAGTAGAAGGGGGTTTTGTTTTCTTTATGTTCAAAGATAATCACTGAAGTCTCAGTTTCATCAGTATAAGCTTCAGGCTTAAAGCTTCACCTTTAACAAGCAAAACTGTGTTACCCATATATTTTAAGATGTGACTAAGCATTTCTTCAGTCTTGATGCTGTATTCATGTAGTCTGGAAGTTAAAAGTTTTGGGGTTTTACAAATTATTTGTTCATTTTAGAGACTGAACAAGTGCCTTGATAGTACCCAACACTGACTTATAAATTTGTTTCTTTTTAAACACATTTTGTTCAAATAATCACTTCTGGGTCTGCATTCCAACTCTGCATGAGCACAATTAAGTTTTATGGAAATCTCAATATTCCTGATGTTATCCATCCTATTAAAATACAATCTACACAACTTGTTTGTTTGGTTTTTGCTTTGCATAGCTAAAAAAAACACAGGTCAACATCTTTCTGATATCCTCTGCTTTCAGCTGACTTAAAAAATCATGTCTCTCATTCCATGTCTTCTGAATATGGTTTGAGTTTGTGGTAGTTTCCTGTAGATACATCACTGAAATAATTTATTAATAATTGTCAATAAAACCTTACTTGAATGTGATATTGATGATATAATTACAAAAAGTCTACATTTTTTATCACCTTTCCCCAGAATGGGCATAATATGAATCTCTTTTAGTTGATTAGCCAGATAACTGATTTATAAATTCTTTAGCAGTACTGAATGAGAACTTTCTGGGTTACACATTATTTGTTGAAATATCTCTGCCACTATGCCATCAACTTAGGAGGCTTGGTTTTTGCCAATAACTTCAGATAAACTTGGGCTTTTTTTTCTTCAACATTATTTATTCTTTTTAAAAATGTATCCTTTAATTATCATTTCAACTCATCAATTATCATTGGCTATTGATGATATTTTAACTACCTAAATGATTTAATGTCAACCAGTTCTTTTTTGGTATAATGACACATGCATTCCTTTCATCTTGTTTTACTATGTTCTGCTATATTAAGGTTTACCCACGGAATCCTTCTGTTTGTTTAGTTCTTTTGCATTGAGAAATGCTGAGTATGATCTTTACTTTTGGCTTTTTAATTATAGTTTTTATGTATTTCATTTTAATACTTTATTTTCTCAAGTTATTCTTTAAATCTGTTCAACTCCTTTTTTTCTACATTTTTTTTTAAACTCGTTTTAGGTAGTCTGTATTCAAGAGCAAATTTGAGCGTCTCTTTTAACTTTGATCTGGTTTTTTGTTTTGTCTTGTTTTGTTTTTCTTTCCTATAGTTTAATGACTGCTTGCTTCATTCATATACAATATACTTAATGTTATCTCATAACTTAATATGCCTTCACATGTTAATGTTCAATGCATCAAATTATTTTGAGATGGTGTCTTAATTCTGGTGGGATATATTCAAGGACGCACTTTGACTCTTGTGAGCTTACTGTATTTTCGCTAGCTTCACCTAAACTTGCATATGAGCAATTGAGGGGTTCTACAGTCAACTCCCCCTCTTGTTCTGGTTGTTGATAGTAAGATTCAGCATCATCGCTTTCTACAGATGGTGTTGATTTGACTCCCTTGCATTCCATCTTGGAAGTCCACATGGATAGGCACTGTTTATGTTGACTAAAGGTATTTGCAATGTATAAATTACTTAGAATTCTATCATGTGATAACTGACTATATTTTCCAATTACCAACACTTTTTTGTTTCCAAGTGTCATATTTTAATCGCAGAAATTATAAACCTATCTTGATTGTATGTTTAATAAACTTCAACTGAAGACCAAGTATCTTCATCTTTGGTAGTCATGTTTGGTTCATAAATTTGATAAGAATTGTATTAATTTGTTTCCTTATTTGCATATGAATATATTACCCTATCATGGACAGCTTTGTACATCAGGATAGATAAAATATTCTTTCTAAGGATGAATGTGACACTATTCTTCTTCAATTTATTATTTCCAGTATAGCACACCATTTGACTGTGTGATTCAAAAGGGCCAATAACAGTTCACTTCAGCTCAGTAATGTGTAAGATATTAATCTTTATGCATCCCATTTAAATTTTTATGACTTCCAGTTTTTTTATATTCTTATTTTCTGTATTTTACATTCTAATTCTCTATAGTTGATAGAGTTTTTAAAAGATTGTTATTTCAGCAATAGATGGCCATTCCTTCTTTTTAGTGTGTCTGTCTTAACTTATAAGCTCCAAGTTAGTATAGCATCTGACAAACAAGCATTATACCCAAAAGAGGAAATGATAGACAAGCAAACAGAAGTATCGAGGACAGCAGCAAGCAAAGACAATACAAAAACCGCAGCCCAATAAAAAAACTGACAGCTAACTTTGGCAATTCTATATTCCTCTTTCTCACCTCTCTTACTCCAACTACCCCTACCCTGGGAGGCTACTAACTAACCCCTAATATGATGTCTCAGGCTCCAGCCTCTCTTATCCCTAATACATGTGCTCCCTGGGGAATTGGTCCTTCGGGCCCTATGATTGGCTCTGCTGCTTGTGTCTGGGAGCCTGGTGGCCTGGTTACCTGGCATGGCTCTTGGTACTGAGGCTCCATCTCTCACTCTTTGGACATGTTGCCAGGAGAGACCATCCCTGTGAGAAGGACATCATTTTTAGAAGGATAATGGGTCAGGGCATAAGAGAAAGACTATGGATGAGGTGGACTGACACTGAAACTATCAATGTGGCAATGGGGTCAGCTGTGTCACAGATGGTGAGGTTGGCTCAAGATAGGGTAAGGTTCAGTCATCAGGTAAGTATGGATCCTGGTCAACTCAATGGCATAAAACAACAACAACAACATTCTAATTATTAAGACATGCTTACAGTTGTTCCTTCTCCCTTTGAATAATGCATGATCAGCAAATATAACTCCTGAAAATTTTACTTTATCCAAATAATTAAAGTTAATTCCACACTGAAGAGGTAGCTTTTACCTAGTCATATTTTGTTTTCCAACTTAGTTATCTTATCTTGAAAGATTATTATCAGGCAGTGTTCCACTGCTATTCACAAAATTTCACACTGATCAATTTATTTAACAGTGGATGAAAAGAGTCATTAATAAAAGTAGTCACTGTCAAGCATTTTAGAAATTTCAAAGACATTAAATAAATTTTTATTTTTTAAAAAAACCATATAGCTACATATATGTACATTTAGAAAAATTCATTGTTTATATTATATATAATATATTGTTGTTATTGTTGTTGTTAGGTTCTACTGAGTCATAGATAACTCATAGTGACACTATGAATAAAAGACCTGAACACTTGTATAACTTTTATCATTTCTCTAAGTTCATAGTTTTCAGAGGCAAGCTATTTCGAAGTGCATGCCATTCCTGCTTCCAAGCTTGTTTTAATTGGGGAGCTCCACCAAACACTGTCCACCATGGGTGACCATTATCACATGTGATGCATCAGTGTGACAGTTTTTAGCATCACAACAACCATGAGTGGCCTTTGTACGGCAAATGGACAGACCAGTGCTACACCACTTAGAAGAATATTTGACCAAAACAATTAAAACCAGGCCTAAGAACTATAGATTAAAATCACCCACCTTTTAACTTAGTAGCATAACTTTCTATACACCAGGCCCACACAGCTCTCTCTATGTTGGTATTATGGTTGTTATGATCCTAAACACTGTGTATAACAACAATATATAATATAGTAATTACATTTCTATATTATAGTACATTTCTATATTCTATTCAGTATGTTTGTATTATATAACTCTACCTATAGTTGCTGTTATTGTGATTAGGGGCTATAGAGCCAACTATAATTCACAGCAATCCTCTAAACAACAGATCAGAACAACAGGCCCTAACCGGCACCATCATCATGATCTCCTGCCATCCTCCACTCCACTGTTACAGTGACTGTGGCAATCTATCTCACTGAAAACTACTCTCTTTCACTGCTTCTCTCATCTTTCCCAGCATGATGTGGCTGGCTCTTCTAGACAACAGGCACAAGTATGTAAACACTAATGTCACCATCACTGCCTCCAGGGAGCACCCTGGTTGACTTCTTCCAAGACCGATGTGTTTGTTCCTTTGGCAGGCCATAAGATATGCATTACGTTTCACTAACACAACACAAAGAGATTGATATTTTAAAACGTTTCACTTTGTCATAGTAATAAAAGCCTAAACTTGCTGTTGGTGCAAATACATACATACATACATACATACATACATACATACATACATACATAAAACCAATACCATGGAGAGTATAGATGTGTCACTTTCCCTAGCCCTCTGACTTCTCACTCTCTCCACTTTTCAGTCTGCTCCAAATCAGATTAGGTTTATTTTACAGAATAGATAAACTTTAATCCCAACTCAAGGCCCTAGTACCAGCTGTTGCTCAGCGCCTTCCATGCTTTCTCCCCTATTCAGTCCAAGGAGATCTCTCTTGACATTCAAGTCTCTACTTAGATGCCATCTCTTCGGAAGAATCATCTCAGAACATCAAGCTAAAATAAGCTATCAAGTACTTTGACTCACAAAAGCCTATTTGTTGGTTTACTTTTTACCCTGACACATTATTTGACAACATCTTCCTGATTAATTCATATATTTTATAGTTTCCCTCAGGTGAAAGTTTCTGTCTGTTTTGGTCACCATTATATCCCAAGCATCTTATATTTTTCCCAACTCACAGAACACAGTATTTAAAGATTTGCCAAACAAATGAATGAATGATTGTAATTTTAATCTTATAATTTTAAGGAGGAAGTTCAAATTGCTCTGAAGGAATTGGCAAAAAAAAAAAGGCTCCAGGAGTTGACGGCATACAAATTGACATATTTCAACAGACACTGCCCTGGACGTGCTCACTATGTTGTGCCAAGAAATCTGGAAAAGGGCCAGCTAGCCCACTGACTGGAAAAGATTGATATTTGTTCCAATTCCAAAGAAAGGTGACCCAACAGAGTGTAGAAATCATCCAACAATATCATTAATATCACAAGATTCTGCTGAAAATTATCCAAAAACATTTAGAACAATATGTCAACAGAGAACTGCCAGATGTACAGGCTGGATTTAGAAGAGGTCGTGGTACTAGGGATATTATAGTTAATGTTAGATGGATTTTGGCAGAAAGCAAAGAATACCAGAAAAATGTCTATCTGTGCTTCATTGACTACGCAAAGGCTTTTGACTGTGTGGATCACAACAAGCTGTGGCTAACTCTGAGAAGAATGGGAATCCCAGAACATTTGATCGTGCTAATGCGAAACCTATACTTGGACCAAGAGGCAGTCATCAGAACAGAACAAAGAGACACTACATGGTTCAAAATCAAGAAGGGGGTCTTGTATTCTGTCTCCATACCTTTTCAATCTCTATGCAGAACAGATCATCCAAGATGCTGGGCTGTACGAAGAGGAATGTGACATCAGGATTGGTGGAAGAGTCATCAACAACCTGCATTATGCAGATGACACAACCCTACTTGCTGAAACTGAGGAGGACCTGAAGCACTTGCTACAGAAGGTCAAGGACTGCAGCCTCCTATATGGAGTGAAGCTCAACATCAAGAAAACAAAGATTCTCACCACTGGGCCAATTGGCAGCATCAGTATGGATGGTGAAGAGATTGAGATAGTCAACAGTTTTAGTTTGCTTGGCTCCACAATCAACACTCTTGGTAGCAGCAGCCAGGAAATCAGGAGATGAATTGCATTGGGAAAGTCAGCTGTGAGGGACCTCTCAAGAGTACTGAAAACAATGACATCAGGCTGGAGACTAAGGTGCGCCTGATCCAGGCAGAGTATTGATGCCTTTGAGCTGTGGTGCTGGAGAAGAGTGTTGAATATACCATGGACTGCCAGGAGAACAAACAGGTTTGTCCTGGAGAAGGTGAAGCCAGAATGCTCCTTGGAGTTAAGGATTCTGAATCTTCATCTGACATACTTTGGGCATGTTGCAAGGAGGGCCTGGTCCTTGGAGAGGGACATCATATTTGGCAGAGTGGAGGGGCAGCGAAGGAGAGGAAGACCTTTGATGAGATAGATCAATTCTGTGACTGGAGCGATGGGAATAAGTGCGTTTGAGATTGCTAGGTTAGCACAGGATAGAAGAGCGTTTAGAGCTCTTGTAGATAGGGTCGCTATGAGTCGCAAACGACTCAATGGCACATAATAACAACAACCCAATTTTAACACTACCAATAATAAGGTAATGTATATTCAGTTAAAAAGAGCTCTCTCTCATGGCATAGTGGTAAGGAGTTGTGCTGTCAACCTAAAGGCATGTGGTTCAAATCCTTCAGCAACTTCACAGAAGAAAAATAAGCAGTCTCTTCCTGTGTAATTTACAGCCTCAGAAGACCTAGTGAAAGGTCAGCTATAAGTCAGTTCCATCTTGAAGGCAAAGAAAAAATTCTGTTAAAGTATGTTTCCAGGACTACACATATATGAAGGATCCAAAATAATTAAGCAAGTTTTTTTGTTTCTAAAGAATCTGAAGAGATTACAGCCATATTTATTCTAATCCAGAAACTGTACAAGATAGTTCATTGGAAAAGAAAGGATAAAGATAACAACAATAAAAATTCTTATTGTTAGTCTAAGTGAATCACAGTAAAATATTAAATGATCATATGGACATAAAACTATGTGTTATTTTTGCCAGACCTAGTGAGGTCTGGAAATGTACACAGAAGTTACAGAGTTTGAACAGTTTAAGATTAAATTAGTCAGGGCAAACATACAAACAAAATGCCATGTAAATTTTCCATGAAATAAATTCTATAAATTACAAGTAATGAATGCCTTTTCTATTTGTCTTGCTATATTAGATCTAGAAAGCAGACTTAATTAAGAGGTTAAGAGGAAGCAGACTAGAATGCCTTCTCCATAAAATACAATAATAAATAACAAATAAAGAATTCATGCAGGTTTTCATTTTCTGTGGAAAATATTCTCTCTAATTTAAATGTTTTCTGAATAATATTTATAGTCCTAATCAATAATTAAATATTATAAAACTTCTAATGACTTCATATATTATATTGTTTATTAACTACCATTCTCTGAAATATAATGAATACATACCAATTAAGTCAAGTATACCTAGGGAAAATTAAAGCCAACCTGATTCAATATTCCCTTAAGATGCTCAGGCAGTATTTTCAAGTAAGAAGAAATAATAAAAATTGAAAACAAAACAAAATACACTAATATACCCCAAAACAAACAAACCTCTAACTAGCCCAAATTGAGAGATAAGCTACAAAATATTTGCTCTATACTCAAGTACGCCAAGGCAAAAATGTATAAAAGGTTGAGAAATTATTCTAACCTGACACTGAAAAGGCCAATAAATCAACAGCTGAAAGACATTATCTTTAGACTGATCTTGAAGTAGAAGGAAAAACAGTTTTTATAGAAACATTGGCAAAATTTGAGTGTAAAACAAGGAGTTAATTTCATAAACTTAATTTCCTGGGTTTTTTTTTCCCCAATTAGATTGTAGTTTTTTAAATAAGATGTTCTGTTCTAATTCTTCAATAATATACCTAAAATGGCATAGGGACAAATTAAAATAGAGGCTAGATGCATAGATATCTATATATACAGAAAAAACTAGCAAAATAATATTTAAAGCTATTAAAGTGAAACAAAACTTTTTCTGATATAAGTGAATAAAATAATATTAAGTACTTAAAAATTACAAACAAGTATACCAAAGTCAGAACTGTCAGTTCTAACAAAATCAGTAAGAATGCAGCATCTACTATTTAAATTCTAATTATATACTA
>NW_006399760.1:27262611-27288798 GCF_000299155.1 Elephantulus edwardii | reverse complement strand
GGTTTTATCACTTACTATTCTTTAGTATTTTAGCAAAACATTATCAAATCATTTCAACTTTAAAGTAAAAAAATCTAAAGGACTTAAAGTCATAAAATGGCACTGTCATAAATTTCAGAACAAAATTAACTAGTTAAACCTTTTCTTACTCTTCTAAGACAACTCTGAACTTTAAAACTGAAGCACTAATGATAACAAAATAACAGTGAAATTAAAAGTGTTTTTGTAGGAGTAATTTTATTACCCTTACTTTAAAAAGAAAGACAAGAAGCATACAGAGATAAGTATCTTGCCTAAATTGCTAACAGGTGTTAAGTGACAGAAATGCAAAAATGACAATGGATTTGCATCCTCTGCTCCTTGGACAAAGGCACTGTTACTTAACCATGTATTCCTCCCATAAATATAAGGAGGAAATTTATCTGACTTTTGTTCCTGTAACTATCAATATTACTATATAATTTAAGACAAAACAATTGTAGCGGAAAATAATGAACGTTATTCCTTGCTATCTCATTCCCTTAGAGAACTGATAAAAGTGAAATTACATCCATGAATAAATACATATAGCATTGCTTTTCTATCCAACAGTAAACCTATAAAGCAACTGGGCAACATTTAGAACTCAAATAATAAGCTCAAAGTCATTGTTTCTTTTCATTACAAATCTAACCCCAGAGCATTGCAAATTTTGAGTATTTTGGAAACAACCATATTAAATAGCATTTCAATGAATGGCATACAAGACAAAACAAACTATATTAAGGTAGAAAAATGAAAAAATATATAATTTTGCCAAGTTCAGCTGGGGAAATCTACTGACCTATTTTGAAATTAAATCACTGTTCAACACACGCGTACGCACACACATACACAGGCAATTTTCCACTGAGTTTGCAGTTAGCAATGAACCAAAGCTCTGTCACTGACACTCCAAATCACCTTCACCAAGACAAGAATACACATATTTAGTTCAGCTTGCTCATTAATTACACCATTTTTTAAAATAACTTTAAGCATTAAAGAAAAATCATGATTATAGGAGTTTCCATGTTTACAAGTAAAAGAGGTCAGCATCATAATTTCTAAGAAGTTGTCTGTTTCATTATTAAAATTATTATTATTATTTTCAGTATTTCTGAGTTAATATTATGAATGAAACCATCAAAACAGTAAATGTTAATATTCAGAGTACTTATCAATTTAATGTTACCAAGCAATAAGAGGCAAGTCTTTCATTAATGTGTACACTTGAGACATTTAGGCCAACTTATCACCAGTTTTGCGCATAAAGTATCATTACAGAATAGAGAAACTTAATAGCATATCTGTGGTTTTACTCACCAGTTGTTTCCACAATGCCTTCTAGGATGACGACAATCTCGAACTGTTCAGTTTGCATGCTGCGCTGGGAGAGGTCATAAAAGGGGCTTTTGGCATCGATCACGTGGCAAATCGTGAGGGGGGAAACAAGAAAAAGTTGATCTGCCCCTGTACTAAAACCTACATCCAGTTCAAGTTGGTCAAGGGGTAGGAACTCACCCTCAGGTGTCTGCCGAGACTAGACAAGCACACAGAAAAAGAGAAGAAATCACCACTTGTGCAGAAATTTTCAAGGCAGCCCAACAATAATTTACATCATTGCCAACATTCTACACTATCAATCATCTGCAACAGAATCCAAACAAATATTTATGCAGCTATGTTCTTGTAAGCCAGCTGAAGTCCCACATAACTCATGCAGAACATACATGCATTATTTATAATACACAACTTACTATAATTACCATTCCCTAACTCATGAGCTTTGGAGAAGTACCTGGCCCAATAATGGCTGTAGCACAAACTACAGAAGTGAGTGAACAAGTGCTACTTCTAGACATAAATCACTTCATGATAAGTCATTGGGTACCAGGGTTTATGGGGTCTCCCCTCACAAAATAACCCATCACCCACAGCTGTTGAGGAAATTGTGACTCAGAGTGACTCTATAGCACTCAGTAGAACCACCTCGTAGAGTTTCCAGGACTATAAGTCTTTACAGAAGCAGATTGCCACGTCTTTCTCCCACAGAGCACCCAGTGAGTTTGAACTGCCCTTAGCAGTCTGATGCTTTAACCATTACACCACTAGGGCTCTTGTCCCAAAACAAATAAACAGGCAATCCTTATGGATTCTGTTCAGACTGAAAAAAAAAGTTGATGATATATTAAAAATAGCTTTGTTAACTACTAAAATGCAAAAGAAATGCATTTACTTTCAGTATACTGAAAGGTATTAGATATGAACTGTAACAGAAGAGCAAAGGGAATGTATTTAATTATGCACACACCACTTCATGCAATAAATAGAAAATGAAGGTGACTCTAGCCTATTATCTTCAAGTCAAATTATAAAATTTTACAATAAATATCATGAAATTGATTGTATCTCTATTATGATTTTAGAAATAGTGAACAGAAATATTAAACCTAAGAGATATCCTAAATAAAAAGATGAATTAAAATAACTGCATCTGATAAACCCAAAGTCTAACAAAACTTCCATAAATTTTTTGGTATCAGTATAAATAAAACATTCTAAATCTTGCCAATTTTAACAAAAAGAAAATTAAATATTAATAGTAAAATATTAATAGTAAAAATCAGAATAACAAAATGTTAACTTTCTTTTTTATTCACTTTGATTTCCTTTTTTCATAACTTATTTATAAAAAAGTATGTAGAATCAAATACAACAGTGGTAAAACAGAGAAGTGGTAGATAAGAGATGCATAAAGAAAAAATCAGGTGGGTCCCAAGTTGTACGCCAGCTGAGATATTGAAAATGCAATTTTTCAAAGGTTTAACTGACTCTGCAAAACTAATAAACAGAAAAAATTTCTTTCCAATAACATGTCAGTAAAAGACAAAATCCTTGTTGGTAAGGTTCTGAGAAATGAACTAGTCTTTGACAGAGAGTAAATTAGTATAAAAAAGAGTGGAAAGTTGTGATTTCATAAGACACTCTTTAATGGGGAAATCAGAATGGAGAATTTCAATCCGGTGGGGATGGACTAATGTGGCAACTGTTGCATAAATTTTGAGAGCAGATTTAGCAAATTTGACAGCTTACTTTGTAGGTTTTGCCACCCAGTAACACTAATATTTAAAATAATGTTTTAAAAAAAATTAAATCAAAAGAAACTATAGAGATTCTTTTTCTTCTTCTCCTGTCTCATTGAAAAACCTAAGAAGAAAATGATTGCTGACAAAATTTAATAGAAAAAATCTAACAGTACAAAAATAAAAATAGTAGCTCTAACAACAAATGCCAGAGGAAACTAGGTATTTATAAGACACTGTGCAAAAACTCACTTTGAAGCTTATTCAAAGGACCAATTCTCTAATTAGTAAAACCTGCAACTTTCTTGCTATTCACTTTTACAGCAATAGCTTCATTTTTTTCTTACAAAAACTAAAAGCAAATTAAAAATAAATGAAAACAAAACTACTGTTGTCCTTGTTCATTCACCTACTGAGAAACACGTGCTATATAAACACAAGGTGGGATTCTGATGGTTATAATTAATGACTAGAATTTGAGTAGTGGTTTCTAAGTATTCTAATCTTGGTTTTTACTGATCTGAAAACAGTACTGAAAAGGCAAAAGAAAAGGCAATTTTTAAATAATTCCTTTTCCTTTTAAATAATTTTCCACAAATCCCATCTATTGTTCTAATTATGGGCTATCTATTTCAGCACTAAAATTAGTTTTCTTTTTCTACATCTGTGTCTCATTCAAAAATGATTCTGAGAAGATTTAAAGTAAGCTATTAGGTTTTCTATTTTATGATCTTCAAACAACTGATAAAAGAATCTGCAGCCTAGAACCAGGCAAAAGAATGGCAATCTGGAGTAAAAAAAAAAAAAAAAAAAAAAAAAAAAAAAAATATATATATATATATATATTTTAGCTGTCAGAGTAGATAATGCTCTAGTGGTAATTTTTGAGAGCAGGAGTGGCATTCACTTCCGAAACAACATGCCTCCGGAAACTCTATGAACTTTGATAAATATCAATAGTTCTAGAGGGGCATCAGGCCTTTTGTTCAAAGGGTTGCTATAAGTCATGCTAGACTTGAAGGCAATCAAGACCAACAACAATTGGTAATTTACACTTAAACATGCATGGGTATATTCACTGCAGGCTAAATGTACCCTCTAATTTTAAGTCTGCCAGATACCCAGAAGTATACTTCTGTTCTAAAATATATTTTTACACCCTAACAAGGTTTGGTAAGGCCCAAGATGACTGTATAGTAAGTGTTACTACAAGAAAAGTAACAGCGAAAGAAAATTCCTTCTCTTTGAAAGACATTTCCATGCCTATATATTTCATAGGTAATGAAGATTGACACACATGTATTAAAATTCTTTTATAATAGGAACAATATCTTAATCTTCTCTTAAGTATCTCAAAGGCATTACACATATCCACATTTGGGTTTTCCAAGTTTTCTTTCTTTATATTAAAAGAGACAAAAATCAACTCATTGTCATTAAGTTGGAGCACGTTCCTACCAGACTCTCTACTAGGTTTCCAGAGTCTGTAAATTACATGATAGGCGATTCCTCATATTTATCCCACAGAGCAGTTGGTGGATTTCAACCGTGGCCTTTGGGTTGGCAACACAATTCCTTACCCACTAGGCCAGCAGCGCTCCTTATGTTAAACTATCTAATAGCTCCTTTATTATTGAGGAGCTTTGGTGGCTTATCTAATAGCTCCTTCCTGCTTGGTAAGGTGAAGGGACAGACAGTTGAAAAGAAGACGACCCTAGTTGAGATGGATTGCTTCAGTGGCTAGGGTAATAGGGGTAGGTGTGCCGGAGACAATGAAACTGGCTCAAGATAGAGCAGGTGCAGAGCTGTTGTGCACAGGGTTGCTATGAGTCACAGGCGACTTGATGGCACACAACATCTAATATTTCAACAAGTTTTCTTGCCTTCCTGGTTTTTGTTTGCCTGTGATTGAGAACAGATTGTTGTTTTTACTTGGTACCATGTAGCCAGAATTGACTCCTAATTGACTATCCAGTGGGTTTTCAGAGGCAATTAATCATAAAGAAGGACATTGCCCATCTGTGGCCCACAGAACAGCTTGGGGATTTGAACCATGTTTCTTTGGGTTGGCAGCCCAACTCCTTACCACTCCACCACCAGAGCTGCCTTATAGCAGACTAGGAAGCTGAACAATCAACCTCAGTTTTGCGAATTTAATTTTATAGAGGGTTTTGGCTCTAGACAAAAGCAAAAGCTGTGGGTTTAGTGTGGCAGGTACTTGGAACACTGAAATTGTTTGACATTTCAGCTCCTGATTATCTTAGTGTGCAGTCAAATACCTTCGATGTAACAGAAACCTACATAGGCTGATCAAATGCATTTATTACAAGTGTACACACTAGCTTTTAGACCAGAGAATTCCAGTCTGGGTTTTCCTAACGCTGATGCAATTAACCCGAAGTTTAGAGACTTCCTGGAGCAAAGGAAAACATAACTAAATCTTTAGTTTTAAGTCTTCCAACTTGTATGAGTCAAGTGAGAGAACTTTTATGCAAGGAACTGTGATATACACATTTTAATGAAAAGAAAAACAAGATAAAAGATTTATTTATATGTGTTTGCCTTTATACAATGCAATTGAGATCTATGACTTGAGTAAATAGTAAATAAATCACTGGCATTGAAATGGGATTATTTTTTAATTATATTTTTTTAGATATCAATTACTATATTTCATCAAGAAATATTTGATAATAGATGTGAAATTTTTAGAATTAAACCAATTTAATCTTCCTACATTGTGTCATCTTAAAAAATTTTATATAAGAAGAAATTGCTACAGTGATTTGTTCACAGTCCACAAAGCTATCTTCTTTACTTCTGTAAACTTAATTTCAAAGGGAATGTGGAAGTATAATTATTTCCTAGATGAAAGTGTGGCAGTAGATAATTACATAGCTCACAAAAAAATAGAGACTTTTTTTTCTCCTTGGTGAAATGACAAACTTAAATTATAAAAATTATATGAATGAGAAAACAGTGAAGAAGAGGTGTAAGAAAAGGTATAGATAATAAAAAAATTTTTAATCCTTAAAAATATTTTAGAAAATTATGTAGAAGAAATATGGCCCAGGACTGATTTTTTTTTTCTCCTAGTTTTCTGGACTATTAAGGAATAAAGATCTTTCTACTATTTTAAAGCTTTTTCAGTTGACTACAACATGGAGAACACAAAAAGTTAAGAGAAAGTTTATTATGATTTAATTGATTTTTACATTAACTCTTCAAATACTATAATTTGAATACAAAACATTTTAAAATAATTTTGTGTAATTTAAGGTTTTTAAATTTTTTTAATTTTTATTGTATTATTTTACGTGTACCGTGAAATCAGATAATTTAAGCTTTAACACTGATTTCTATTGTATTATCATTAAAAATTATACTCAATATCTAAATATCTCAACACTATACATTGACTTACTACTCAAGCTTATCTATATGTAGAACTTATACACATACCTCATTTTATAGTAATAAGCATTCATTTCAGTGAGATAATTAATTTTAAATGATGTTTAACTTTCTAAGAGTCCAAAACAGCCTAAAGATAATCAACTATATTTCTAACAATAGGTGGATATAAAACAAACCCACAGATGTTTGACAGGATCATCATTGTCATGCATTTTACAGACAAACAGCTTTCACATTACAGATGAAAGACTGTTGAGTGCCAAAGACACACACACTCATACAAACCCCTGACATAAATATTTTAGCACTGTCCTGGCATAAAGCCATCCACAGTTGGCCATCCTCCTTCTGGGGGATTTACGGTCTGTTCATATTCATTCAGCTGGGTCAGACTTTTGTCAATGTAATCACTCTTTAGTGTCATTCTTCCATCTCTCTAAATCGTAAAAGAAATGCTCTAATTATAACCACTATGCTCTTTTCTAAGAAGGCCTGTGGCATATTATATTATGTGTTACATAAACACTAAAGGGTCACTCATTAAAACCCACTAGCCTTTCTATGGGAGACAGATGAGGTAGTCTCCTGTCATAAAGATTTGTAGTCTAGGAAAGTAAATGGAGGATTGTCATGAGTGGAATCAATTCTGGCAGTGCATATGGAGGTTTTGATTGGTTACATTTGCTTTACACTCTTTCTAGACTCTTAATGAGGCTCAGTGATTTTAAATGGAAATTTCCATCACTAATGTCTAACGTATGAGATTTACTTATATATACTTCAAGTCTTGATCCAGGTTCCACTTTTCTAAAAGTTCCCAATGGGACAAAAAGCCCCCTGGATCAAGAAACAATATATAAAAGAAATGGAAACAGGTAGGAAAAGGAAGAAATACAAAGGCTAAAATGGAAAGGATCTTTTACAACATACCAATCAGGGATCATTTTAGAAACCATTTGACTACCCACTCTTTAAATGTGCAGTACAAATAAGCACACTTAAGCCTCAGATATAATCACTTAGCAGAAGGTTGTGGTGGTATCTGGAAACTAAAATTAAAATGAGTCAAAAGCAGGGACCAAGATTAGAAATAAAGTAGTTAAGGAAATTGCTTTAACATTCAGACAAAAATTAAAATTTGAAGGAGTATAGACCTAGTATATGAATAGGTTAGAAGGTGTTCCAGAAAATGTCTTTAACAGATACTCAATTATCTGTGGATTTAAAAAAAAAAAAAAAGGAGTGGTGGTGGTGGTAACAAATAATCTCAAAATTAAAAGACACTGGATTTTCTATAACTAAACGACACAGTTTAATTCCTTTTGACTACTGCACTCAAAAATCATATGTATTCCCAGGTGGAAAGGTAAAGATTATTAATGTTGAACTAGAAGAAATGACCTTGTAGAATGAAATAGACTAGATTGTGTGAGGGTTTTATACTATTCATATGAAAGAACAACTTTTCCATCTTTGAAAGACTTTTTTTTCAAAATTTATAATAACTGGGGGCAGAATTTGCAACCCTATTTACACTCCCCTCCTACTCATGAAACACCCTCTAATCCATCAAATGGTTTATTTGCCTCCTTTCCTTTACGGTTGTTCTTGCCTCCTGCTATTTATATGTGGGTCTTTGTGTCCTTGATTTCTATTCACACTAAGCATAAGACACCTTGTACTTTTCAGGGACCATATTAAAATTAAAGTAAAATAAAAATCCAAACAAACATCCACAAGAAACCCACATTACTATTATTGAAACAAAATTATAATTATAGATTTAATAGAGAACACAAGATCTACACTTAGAATAATTATACCTGCATCAGAGAAAGTAAAGCTAGACTCAAAAGGAACTGTACTATTTAAAAATGTAATGAATTTACCTAAAGAATTCACCAACCAATAAAGGAACTAGTCACTGAGTATTTATTATAAGCTAACCAGAGCTTTTGTACATTTTAAATACCACTTAAGTGATGACATGAACAACGGTAGTCACTTATGTATGCAATGTAATAAAAAATAGTAATTGCCTAAAGATTCAAAAATAAAAAATTAATAAAAATTGGTCAAGCTCTAATAGGTCAAACAAAATAAAGCCATAGAGTCAAAGTACACTCACAATCCAGAAATGGTGTATTGAGAAAATTTTTGGTGAAAAGACAAACAAAACATAAAAAGTATTAGGATGAAGACCTTGAATTTTTTATAGCAATTGTGTTGGTACTTGACCACCCTTGTGCAGGGAAATCAGACAGTGGTCAATGTACAATAGCCATATGAACAAGGAATACAAAGATGAGTACTAAAATAATATGTGATGATGTTAGAGGAAAAGAGAAGTGTACTCGATTACCTTTCAGTAAGTGAAAATAAAGGCTGGCCTATAAAAAGTTTGAGTTTACATGAGAAAAAAAATTATCTTTTCTTTTTATAGTCTGGATACATCAATTTGACTTTATGTTCCATGTATTTAATTATTTAAAAGAAAATAGTTTTACGCAAAAAGTGTGAGATTTTATACTCATCAGCAACACATGTGTGTAACTGTGTGTCTATTTAAATAGGCATTTGGAAAACAAAGTTGTAAGTTTTAGAAATCTTAAACAATGTATCCAGGAAGATTCTCTAATTTTCATACACTAACTGCATACCTAAGGCAGTTAACAATAGATTTAAATTTGTAAAATGGAGTGAGATTCCCAAGTCCTTTAAAGTTAACATTAAATTAAAAAGTTCAACATTTCACTCATGAATAGAAGTTCTTTAATCCAGGCATGTTTTATTGGTTTCCTACCAGATGACATGTTAATTTAGCAAACCTATACTATTTAATTCCCACTCACTAAGTTAAAAAAAGACAAATCTGTTATGTATAGGGTCAATATGAGTCATCTTCTACTAGATGGTACCTAACCACAACAACAAAAAGTTAAAAACAAACACAAAAACTAAACTGAAAATAACAAGCCAGCATGGCTAGAAAGTAAGAAAGAAAAGAGAAATAATTTTTTAAAATATAACTATATAATACAATTATAGATTTTTAAACATCATTTCAAAATTAAATTCTTCAATTTCTATTTAATGTTGATTTACTTTTGACTTGTTTGATTCTCTTGGGAGAAAAGAAGCCAATCACTCCACACATAAATGTGAATGATCTATATTTGAACAGTGAAAGTGAAACTTTAGTATTTTCATTGTAGGAAAAGTTAAACTTTAGTATTCTCATTGCTAGAAAATAAAAGTAGAGTTGAAAAGAAATGCTTTACTTTCACATAAGGGGTATAACTAAAAAACTAGGTAGAGAATTTAAACCAAATAATTTCCACTAGAAGTGAAGGAATATAGAAATTATATGCATGGGAAATTTCCTAGTGGTAAGGAGCATCAAGCTGGGGGTTTTGTTGTTGTTGTTGTTGTTGTTGTTTTAATTTTTTTATTTCACATTCCTAGAATTGAAAATGCTTTGTAATTATAAAATAAATCTCTCATATTGAGTGGCTGAGACATAAATTTTTATTCCACAAATAAAACATTATACATTTTACGTGCTTTCCATTATAATTGTATCACTAATTTTTTTTGTTTCTGTAAGAATTCTAAATACTTCTCTTCCTGTTAAAAAAGTATAAAAGTCAACTTTTAAAATAGAAAAAAAAGGATTAAAGGTGGAAATGGTTATCATTTGTCATTAAATTTAATTTTAAAAGGTAAGGAACTGATACAGAAAATTGCTACTATGATAATTGGTACAGCTTCTCTTTAAAAAATTGTAGTTGACTGTTTCAGGTCACTTCATCTCAGTCAGTCCCTAAGAGAAAAATGAGAACAGCCTTTTACAGGCAAATCTGCTCTCTGATTTGCCTAAATGTTACTAGTTTCCCAATAACACAAGACTCGTTTTTAATGAAATCTTGATGTGGGCTAATTCACTTTCATTATTATGGCTGTAAAAATAATCAACTTTAAACAATCTACACAAACTTGCTAGCTGAAGAGCAACCACTGATGGACTCACTTCACCCACAAAAAAAGCAGAGAACAGTCCCCCCACTATTTTTATTTATATCCCTTGATTCCATATGCCAATAATTATTATTTAGCCTAACATCTTCCTAATAAACCAAAATTAGGGGATTCTGTAGGAATATTACATTGCTTAATTAACTAGAAATTGTTTTGATCGTCTTATATTTATATAGCACCTTGCTCCAATTTTTCAAATACTGTAATTTTTTTGCTCTTTTTAAATCATGGCATTTATTGTTATTTAAGTAGCCACAGCTTTAGCATAAATGTACATAATGACCTACCAAGTGCCTTGTACTAGTGTAGGGAGTGGGTGTTCCAAAGCCATTGCACCCTTCTGAATATAAAGGAGATATATAAATCGCTAGGTAGATCAAGTCTAATTATTTCAAGCTTTACCAAAATTACCTGATAACACTTAAAAAAAATCTTAAAACTATTCTGCCTGAAAAGAAAGTGTGTTTTAATAATTTACTTTTTATGCTCAAACAATGACTTGTAAATAGGATTATAGATTTCCACTAAAGCCAAAGGAATATTGGAAAACTACCCCTCTGTCAAGAGTATCAAGGTGATGAATACACACATTTCTTAACAGAGATCTTTATGTTAAAACAATCAAACTCCTGCAACTTGTCTGGAAGGCCTTCATAAGGTTAGATATATATTAGCCTGTTCATAGAAACAGACATATCCAAAGAGCACTACTGCTATAAAAATGTTCACAAAGCACTATTTAGGGTAATTCAACAATCCACTTAGTTCAAACATTGGTTAGCAAAACTATTGAATAAATGTTATGAAAATTTATAAAACTCATTGGGATTAATTTTGAAAGGAACATAGCTACTCAATGTATTTCTTTTTTCATTACCTTAATGAATCTATACATGAGAAGCAGGTTGATAATGTCTCACTATGCTCTACAAAATTCACAGTTTGTTGGCTATAGAACAAATATGCATATATGATGTGCAATGACAGGAAAGTTAAAAAGCTTTAATCTTAACAACTAACAGCATGGTCAAGTGTTATTAGGGTAAGAGTTTAGAAATAATGTAAATGACACAGCACAACTTTTTAAAAGCACATGGCTCTCTCTCAACAATCCTATGAGTTTCAGCTGGGAAATACTATTTATATACTTAGGGTGGACACTGAAATTGTACAGACAAAATTATCAACTAAAACTTTTATAAGATTTTCATATTATTAATTCTGAATTCTGAAACTGTTTAGGTTCTCTCTACAGTCTCAGAGAAATCTTTAACTTTTTTTTGTTATCTTTTTCACCTTATCAAACTTGAAAACTTCCTAAAGCAAGTCCTTCAAAGGAGAGCACAGAAATAAACTGCACTTTAATCCCTCAATTCCTGGCTTTAATTGGATGAGTGATTGGGGGAGGCTTCTGTTTGTTGTGGTGCCCTCTAACGACGAGATAGGTCTTGCTTTAATAACCTCTCCATGTGCAATTTGTTTCAGCATTTACACTGTTGATGGTAGGAAGCAATCCTCTTTAATGGATGCTAAAGAACTTCAAGTGAAATCTGTAATTGACAAAGGCTTCATCGAAACAGTCAATTAAGAATAAAATTAACAAGAGGCTCTACAGGAAAACCACTCAAAGCTTTCACAGAATACAGCTCTAGGAAAATATTTAGTAAAAATAAAAACTTGAAAGAAGCAGATATAGGTTCTTCCACCTTTTTAATTGCTTCCTGGGGCTGTGTACTAGTTTAAAAGATGACTACACACAGAATTAGCATTATTTAAATATGGAGAAATAACCTTCAAAAAGTATAGGGGGAGGGGATCCTAAAAGAAAGTTGAGACAAGCTCAGTACCTACCCACTTCTTCAAAACATAAAGCTCAGTTTTGGAAACTCAAGTTTAAAGGAATAATTTGTTGATGACAAAAACAAAAGTGCTTTAAAGAGACCAGGAACAAGTGCGGGCAGTAAAAAGGGCACTTCCTTTCCCCCAGGATTCCGGAAACCAACTACACTCATTAACACAGACTTGCACTCCTGAAGGCATTTAACACAAGAGCGCAGGAGAGAGTACGAAAGGATCAGAAGTACGCGGCTTCCCTCTTGGCTCACTCCTCCAGTGTAACTCCGGTCTCCTCTACAGCAGCTCGTTTACCTGGGGCGCTAGGTAAGTCTGGAGGGCGGGTCTCAGGTGCCTGAGTCCGCAGGTTTAAGTGGAAGGGTGGGCGGTGGGGAGGCTCAGGGTGGGGAGGCGGAGGTAGCACTCACCTTGAGCAGCTTGCAGCGGATCTGCGCGGAGACCATGTGGCTGTTGCGCAGGTTGCCCACCCGGAACATGAGCGTGAGTTTGCCGTCCCTCATGGAAATCACCGCGTGCTCGCTGAACATGAGCGTCTCGGCGCGCTTCTTGGGCTGGGACATCTTGATAAACATGCAGCCGATGAGGAAGGCGTCCACGATGGAGCCCAAGATGGACTGGAAGAGGAAGAGGATGATCCCCTCGGGGCACTTGTCGGTGATGTAGCGGTAGCCATAGCCGATGGTGGCCTCGGTCTCGATGAAGAAGAGGAAGGCAGAGGGGAAGTTGTAGACATTGGCCACGCAAGGCGTGTAGTTGCCTACGTGGGCTTTGTTCAGGTCGCCCCGGGTGTAGGCGATCACCCACCACATGGACGCCATGAAGAGCCAGGCCACGGTGTAGGTGAGGATGAAGATGAAGAGGTTCCAGCGCCACTTGAGGTCCACCAGGGTGGTGAAGAGGTCCGAGAGATAGCGGCTGGTCTCGCTGCCCAGGTTGCCGTGCTGCACATTGCACCGGCCGTTCTTGTCCACGAACCGCTGCCGCTTCTTCTTGGGCACGAGCTGCTGCTGTGGGCCCTGGCCTGGCGCCTGGGGCTGCAAGCCCGAGCCGCTGGACGAGGTGGTCACTACCTGGTAATCGTCCCCAAATTTCCTTCGGAGTGCAGACATAATACGGAGGGGCGAGCCAGATTTCAAACGCGAAGCGAAGGCGCAAGAGCCGAGCGAGCGCTGCAAACCAGCACCAATAAGGAGGTGGGGGTGGGGGACACGGGGGGAGTGAAAGCAAGCGCCCCGAGGTGGGGGCGCCCCGAGGTAGGGGCGCGCCGGGCAGGTAGCTGCGGGCCCCTGCAGACGCCTCTGCTGCTCCCTTGGGAAGGAGGCTGAGTCTTGGCAAAAAAAAAAAAAAAAAAGTGCTCTCCCACACTCAAGGCAGGAGGGAGGCAAGGACCGGCACCCCAAGACCAATTTTGCCTCCAATCTTTTCGAGGCTTCTCTTTGCTGCCACCACCAGCATCCCGGGCCAACTCTGGCCTCGCCTCGCCTCCCTGGGCTATTCTGCAGCTCCCCCAAACTGGACTGTTGGAAGATTAATGAGTTGACAAGAGACTCTCACCCCACCTGCCAACTCTCCAGGCGGCCCAGGCTGTGCTACCTGCTCGGACCAAACCCTCCCCCCTCCCCGCCGCTCCCCACTCTTCCCCGCCCGGCTCCCACCCCCAACCCCGGCTCTCCCGCCGCCTATCTTTTGGCCAAAATCCAGCCCACAGGCATGTCTGCCGGGCGCTGGTGGAGCACCCCCTCCCCAGACCCTCCTGGCTCACAGTTCCCCACTCCGGACTCCAGAGACTTGTCCTCCTGGCGTTTGCCGCCCGCCGAGTTTCCGCGGGCGCCACTAGGGCCCCCCAGAAGACCCTTGGGAGCCCCCAGGCCACCCCCGCGCGCTGTGGGGACGCAGCAGCGAGCGAACTCAGGACACTCACCCGGCCAGCCGGAGAGGGCAGGAGGTGGCGCGGCGGGCGGCAGTGGCAGCCTGGCCAAGCACTCTGCGTTCGCCGCTGTTTTCCTTGCCCCCACTTTTCCTGTTGTACCCCGGTGAACACCAATGCAGGTTCCCTAAGCTCCACACTCTTCCTGAGGGCACCTTGCTGGCCCCGCGGGAAAAAAAAAAAAAAAGAGCCTTCCAGGCCAAGCACTGACTTGGGCGCAGTGTGTCTTGGCGCTGCGCCCTGCTTCCAAGCGACAGCTGTGCTCTTGTATGGGGTTCGAGCCTCAGGCTGCCGGTCAGACTTTCAGGTTAAACACTACCGCCGCTCCAAATTTTCCAGTCTTGGGGGGAAACCTTAGTCTCTTGCCCTCCAGGTTCCCTCCTCCCCGGCTGCTCTAGGTGGCCCCCGGTAGGGGATGGAGGTGGGAGCGGGGACGGCGGGAGTGTGGTGTGTGCTGGTGCGTATGATCAGCTGCAGAGCCGCGCTAGACCCGCCTGTCCCTGCCTTCCCCCGCTGCTCCACCAGCCTGAATTGCACCTCCGCGCCACAGTTGAGCCTGCAGTGTCTGGCAGCTCTGGAAAAGCTAGCCCCTCCAATAAGAAGCGGCTCTAAATCTGCTCCCAAACGCCAGCCAACTCTCCTTCCTCGCCCCCCTGCATCAGTCAGAAAGCCCCCAGCAAGCAGCAAATGCTGCTCTCTGACGGAAGAGAAGTACAATATGTCTCTAACTGGAGCTTGCATTTAAAAGGATGCTTGCATTTGAGAGTCCATTATAAAAACAGATCCCAATTGGCTCCTGCAGAGGTGCAAAACTCAAAGTTGCAATTGAGGGTAGGGGGACAGGATGACACCGGAAAGTAGAGGGTCCACTGAAAGGAAAGCTTCACCATCATTGAGGAACATAGCTCTACTCAAAAGGCTCGGACTGACCAGGGTTAATAAGTGGCTAAAGTTGAAGGAAGGCTGGATTTTAATAGCCTAAGATTCACAGTTAATGGAGGGCAAAGTGCAAAAATACCTAAAATAGTAGCCATGAGTAAATACTTCTTTATCACCTTTCTGGTTTGTGTTTTAAATGCACATTGTATATATTTTATGATATATTTTATTCCATCCAAATACATAAAATTTGTTTCACTGGAAAATTATCAAGTGAAGAGGTTAGTTATAAAAACAAAATATTGCATTTATGCAAGGAAAAGAATCTTACTGTAACCAGGCCAGATCTCTGCAATACTAGTCTCTTCTGTTTCTCAGCCTCAATATAGGGAAGTGTGTGTCAGCCATAGGCAAATACCCAGCCCCACTTACAGGCACATCTTCTGCAGGTTCAGCAACTCTCTGCTGGTCTTTCAAGATTACATAACAAGGTAGAGTGACACCATGCACAGGAGAAACAGCTCTGGCCCTGGAATCATAAGACCTGATGTGAAATGTGTGACCTTGAGCAAGTACCTGGGTATCTTTGAGGCCCAGTTTTCTCCTTTGAAAAATGCAAGTTGAGATGATAAAACAAACAATGAATGTATATTTCACAATTAGTAACTGCTAAAAGATGCCCATTGTTACTGGTTGTCAAGTAGATTTTAGATTTCTAGGCTACAATCTTAATAGGAATACATCACTAGGACTTCCTCAGACCCCTTGTGGACCTGCTGGGTATAGGGAGCATTCAAACTACCAACTAATCTGTATTTTAGCAGCCAATGCTTAACCATTTACTTCACTAGAGCTCTTCAGTTGCTATATGTTTCATTGAGAAATTTCAACAAGGCCAAGTTGAGAGTATGGATGATTAAGCTCACAGCTAACAACGTGCTGTGATTTACAAATATATTCTCTTAGCATAGCATCTCTGATCACTTTACCCATCTTATCAGTCCATGGCTAGGCTGACTTCTTTCAATTTCCCAGGCACCTCAAACCAGGATACCTGTCCTTGGTTCCATGTGCTTTCTGTTTTGTCCACCAGGAAGGTTCTTGCCTTTGCCACTTCATGCTTGATCATCAGGTCTCAAGCCAAAGGCAAATACATCAGAAAGACTTTCCCTACCCTTCTAAATATTCTGTCTCATTTTCTTTATAGCACTTGTAAAAACTATTCTTTTTCTTCTCCTTGATTTATTGTAATCATCTCTAACATACCCCATTCTAGAATGCAAGCTCTACAAATCCTGAGCCTTTTTAAAAGTTAATTCATTTTAATGAAAGTTTACAGATACTTTGGATTTCCATTCATTCATTGTTGCACTTTTTCCCCTGCCCAACCTCCCCACCAGTTTGCATAAAATAGATAGATAGATAGATAGACAAATAAAGTACAAAAACAAACAACCCCCAAATCCTGGGCTTCCTGTGTTTCCTTAACTGCTCCTGGATCTTGTGTGATTTTTTTTAACTGCTATGTCCCTGTATCTGAGACAACATATTGGGACCTCAGTAACTACTTGTTGGGTTTATTACAGGTACTAATTTAAACCACTAAAAAGGGTCTGAGTATAGAGAATATTGGTAATGTTGTTGCTGTTCTTGTTATGTTACATCAGGTCACCTGCAACTCATAGTGATCCTCATACAACAGCTCTGAACCCTGCTCTATCCTGTGCCAAGTTTACTGTCTCTGACACACCTACCTCCATCACCCAAGCCATTGAGTCAATCCATCTTATCGAGGTTCCTCCTCTGTTGCACTGTCTTTCCACCTTCTCAAGCATAATGCCCTCCTCCAAGGAAATAATTATAATACTAAGAGAAAAAAAGTAGTAGAGAATTTAAAAAATCATCACAAAATCATATTAAATAATATAGAACTGCGTATTAATAAAAGTATTTTGTGTTCTTGTTTGGTTTTTAATTGATGTTTAATCACCTGCCAAGTCCTTTTGAACATACATATATACTCTATCAGTATATACCCTCTTTTTCTTCAGAAAATATAATTAATCTTCTCTAGATCTCTATTTTGGTTTTGGCCCAAATGCAAATTATTTGTGCACTTTTTGTCTTTCTTTTCTTCCAACTGTCCTCTATAGACCTCTTTCCTTAGAATACTTTAAACTTAGCAGAGAAATTAAAATGAAAGGGTTCGCTCATTATTTCATTTCTAAGCTTTAAATTTTTCTGCTTTCCAAAAGATACTTTTCCATGAACCATGTTGCTACTTTCCAACCATCAAGTTCAAAAGCAAACAATTTTAGTTTAATACACGATTTAGTCTACATCTCTCTTTTTTAAAAGTGAGGCCATTTGAAAGAGAATAAAAAGTGAGGGAGAAATTCCAACATTGTACTCAATGTCACCTTGTTGTTCAGTGGAAATTTTGAGATTTGAACCCAGAACAATGTATTTCTGAGACAGCTGATGTACCATCTCTTATTTGACAGTGGAAGAATTAAAAAGAAATCTGAAATGTTTGTGCAATGGTTGGGTTCTCCTGTTATTTCACCATGCTATTTGTTTAGATAAAAATCCAGAGAACAAACAAAAAGCAAACAATCATCCTCTAGTCAGTTCTAACATGTGACAAAACCATTGCGTCATGCTACAACTTTGTTTTTTAGTGTTCTCAAAGACTGGTTTTCTAGAAGTAGCTTACCAAGTTTTTCCTCTAAGGTAAGGTGCGTCTGATACAGGCTATGGTCTTTGCAATCACTTGTTAATGCATCAGAGAGTTGGACAATGACTAAGGAGGATAGAAGAATTGATGCCTTTGAGCTGTGGTGGTGGAGAAGAGTATTGTATGTACCCTGGACTGTCAAGAAAACAGACAGATTCATCCTGGAGAGAGTTAGACCAGGCTGCTCCTTGGAGGCAAGGATTCTGGGGCTCCATCTGACATACTTTGGGCATGGTGTAACGAGAGACAGGTCCTTGGAGAGAGACATCATGCTTGGTAAGGTGGAGGGACAGCGCAGGAGGGGAAGGCCCTCTATGAGGTGATTTGATTCAGTGACTGGGGTAATTGAGACAGGCGTGTCAGAGGCAGTGAGATTGGCACAGGATAGAGCAGGGTTTAGTGCTGTTGTACGTAATAGGGTCGCTATGAGTCGCAAGCAACTCGACGGCACATAACAACAACTCCTGGGTAAACTGGAACCACCTATCTTTTGGTTAGCTGCTGAGCACATTAACTGTTTGAACTGTTCAGGGATTCCAAAGGCCTCCAAAATTTGATCTTATTTGTCTCTTATCTTCCAACTTCCCATTACTTTAAGCTCTCTGTTCCAGCCAACTTTGCCACTTACAAGAACTTCACTTCTTCATCATCTTCTTCCTATCCATTGTAAACCCCAAATTACAGTCACTAGGGAAGAAACTTTATACTTTAATTTAGATTCTGCATCTAACATGAGTGGTAAGGAGCTGCACTGCAATCCTGAAGGCATGCGGTTCGAGGCCAACAGCTGCTCTGCAGGGAAAGAATGGACAATCTCTTCCCGTGTGATTAACTGCCTCTGAAAACCTACCTAGGATCAGCTATGGGTCGGTTCTGACTCTACGGAACACAACAACAGCAGCAGTAACAATTCTCCCACTAACAATAATCTTTTCCCTCTTTGGTCTCTTGTTCCCTGGGATCAGCATTGTGGCATCTTTCACTTTCTAGCTTGCATTCCAGTTTATCTTTCACTGAGATTTCTTACTGTAAAACGGCAAGCACCCTGAGCCTCCCCACCTCTTAATACTTTGCCATCCCTGACATCCACTTCCTAAATAACATGCCTCCAAAAACTTTATGAATTTTAATAAATGTCGATAGTTGTAGAGGGGCTTTTGTTCATAGGGTCACTATGAGTCGTGCTCGACTCGAAGACAATCAACAACAGACATCCAACCCAGCCTTACACATGGTAAATGTTCAATCAGGTTTTGCAGAAAACTGACATTGATAAAGAACTATACTTTTGACAAACATGTATTTGACAACATGCTTGGGGGCTTTAGGTTAGTATTTATATTCTTTAAGTTCCTGCGATACACAAATGGTTGACACTCAACTATTAAAGCAGTAAGGAGTTCTGCTGCCAGCCCCAAGACATTCAGTCTGAATCTATCAGCTGTTTCCCAGGAGAAAGATTGACAGTCTCCTTCAGTGTGATTCACTGCCTCTGAAAATCCACTGGATGGTCAACTAGAAGTCAGTTCTGACTTGATTGTGCATAGCGACATTAAACTAAAGGTTAGTGGTCTCAATCTATCCAGCTCCATCACAAAGATTTGCTTGCAGAATGCAAAGAAAACTGTGGGGAAGAGTTCCACTCTGCCCTATATACTGTTGGCATGAGTCAGAATTCACGTCACAGGGGTGGATTTGTTTTCTCTTTCTATCCATATTACACAGCTAGTAAGACATTGGCACTGAGATTACGAAATGCATCTTCAAGGCCTCCACTCTTACAGAGACGCAGTGCTGCCTGGTAAGTTATTTCTTTTTCAGGATGCCAGCGTGTCACTTACGATGTGATTGTGTCTTTGACCTATTTGTGACATTGAATCCAAGTATTTGAAAATGTTTATACAGGAAACAGACTCATCTTCCCCTGTCAGGACAGCTGCTTCCATGATGAGGTTCTGGAGGGCAGCCAGCCCCACAGCATGGAGACAAGGTCTACTGCCATCCAGCACCACTCGTTAGGAGTGTGAGGAATGGATGGCAGAAGCCACCTAATCAGGTGCTGTCTGATGAACTGAAGTGAAACCTTGCAAGCCAGTGGGTCAAAGGGGGCGAGGCACAAACTGTTAGTGCAGGTCACCAAGTCAGAAAGTTTGCAAACTGTCATTGCCAAATTCTCAACCATTTGAGTGTAACATTGAAAGATAAGATTACAAGCAAATTACCATAGTTAATAGCGGGGAAATCAAAGCTATACTTAGCATATTCAGCAAAGAACAAGGTGCATACTCTTTCTGCCCAGGACGTACTGCTGGCAATGTTTTATTTGCTGTGTCCAAAATTGGTAATATCATGAATAACTATAACTTTGAAAAGGGAGGATATGATTCTGGCATTATACTAAATGGGCATGACTTTGCACATACACTTACCCTATTATATAACTTAACAGTGTGAGGAAAAGAGTATATCTAATATAAAAGAAAAATCCTCGGCCCCTGAGGAGTCCAAAATCTAAAAATTACTTAATCGGCCAACTGTGAAAAAAGCAAGGTTTTGAACATCTCAGTATAACTGAAGTCTGCCTTCTTGTCATTCACTTATAGCCACTGTGACTCGCACCATGTGACAGTCTGTATGGTTGGAAATATTAATTACTCCCAAAGGAAGGGGGGGGGGGAAAGAGAAAGGTACTGTGTTTAAGACTTCTACTGCCAAGCCCAACATTCTCCAAAAGTAGAATAAAGAGATGAACAAGCCTAGGGAACTGAAGCTCTTTTACTTCAAAAAGTGACGTTTCCATTGCCACCATTAAGTTTTGCTAAATCTGGGAAGAGGTCACACTTTGAAATTCTATATGAGTTTTAGGGCAATAGAATAGTTTCCTTTTTTTTTCCTCTCCTAAAAAGGGAATACTGAGTTATTTTCTCTCTTGAAAAGGATGAAGAAGAAGGCGGGGACAAAAAAAGTAGGAATCTGTTTGAGATATGATTGCACAGGCTTGAGAACTGAGGTATCACCATACCATGAGAGAGGCACTAACTCAGACTCATTTTAGTTCTAAACCTTGGTGCCTGTGGGAGGATTTAGAGAAAGGCCAAATATCATTGTCACTTGGAAGGCATTTATTTTTCCAGGTGTTTTTGTTACCTAGGCTATCTAAAAAAATGTGTACAGAAATACTCTGGCTTATGAAAGAATAAAGATATTTTGAAAAACATTGTAGAATTCATCATCTGCTTAAAAAGAAGTAATTTTACATCCAAGGATTCATTGGCTGAGAATCAAGAGAAATTACAATTTCCTAATCTTACCTGTAGTGGTTAAAATTGTGTATCAATATGAATGTGACCCTCAGTATAATGTAACCATCCTCTGTGTTATAAATTCTAACCCCCAATGATTTTAATAAGGATTAAAAGAGGTTCTGTAAGATATGATCAGCCTATTGTTTTTGTTCAGAAATTCCTCTAGGTCATATAGCCTTGGTGTACAAGTTGTCATACAGTGTTCACTTGTGGCTGCTGTGAGGCTGAACACTGTGATACTGATGTGTCAGATGTGTTAATGGCTGGTTACCCAGTGCGGACAGAGAGTGGGGTGGAGCTCCCCGATTAAAACAAGCTTGGAAGGAGGAGTGGCATCCACTTCTATAATAACTTGCCTCCGGAAACCCTATGAACATGGAGAGAGGATGAGAGACACCCAAGCGTTGAGGACTCTCCTTCATAGGGTTGCTGAGTCACCTGCAACTGGACGGCACTTAACAACAACAGTCTAATGAAGATGAAGTCTTCTCCGGTATGTGGCCCACAGTGAATATACGTATCCTTGGAGAGGGATATCATGCTTGGAAAGGTGGAGGGATAGCCCATGGGAAGAAGACCCAGGATGAGATGGATTGACACAGTGACAAGGGTAGTGGTGGTAGGTATGTAAGAAACCTTGAGATTGGCTCAGGATACGGCAGAGTTCTGAGCTACTGTGCATAACAATGCGACAGCACATAACAACAACAACATGGATTCTGCATAGCTGGAGATTTGGTTTGAGGATTTTTTTTTCAGTCTTGCATTTGGCATGTGACTTTCACACTTGCCCTTGCAGTTCTCCATACTGAATACCTAACCTTGGATTTGTCAGTCTCCAAAGCCAGATGCTTTGTGAACCCTGCTATACTTGAATATGCTTCTTGGACTCTTCTGGCCAAAGACGTGGACTCATTAGCCTTTCCAGATTTTCTATTTGGAGGCCTGGCCCACAGATCTGCTGCTTTACATTCTCTACAGGCACGTAAGCCATCATGTCTTGAAATCTCTCCTTCTGTCTCTCTCAATCTCTTTCTATATATTCAGTGAGTGGTAACTAATTGCACTACCAGAACAAAGTTACAGTTTGAACCCACCATCTACTCTACAGGAGAAAGATGAGCAATCCATTCCCATGTGATTAGAACATTTCACTGTAACTAATGGAGATTTTACAAATCTATAAAGCAGTAATCACTTACTATTCATAATCACTTACTTTACTTTAGTCTAAGCAACTCTTTTTTTATTACTTCACATAGTGTTCTGAAGACAGATTTTTTTAATGATAGCATCCTTAAGAGGTAAGACACATAATTGGAAAGGGATAAGCAATCTATATTAATCTTATTAAACTTTAAAAATATATATTAAAATACTTGGAATAAGAATATTGTTGTTGTTTTTATATATTGTTATGTTGCACGTGACTCATAATGACCCTATGTACAGAAGCTCTGAATGTTGTCCTGTCCTGAACCAGTCTCACTAAATCTGACACACCAACCCCCATTGCCCCAATTACTGTTTCAATCCATCTCATCTAGGGTCTTTCTCTCCTGCAATGCCCCTCCACCCTTGTGAGCATGATGTCCTTCTCCAAGGACAAGTCTCTCCCAAACACATACCCAAAATATGTGAAACAGAGCTTCAAAATCCTAGCCTCCAAGGAGAAACTGATTTCACCCTCTCCAAGACAAACAATACTTGTTTTCTTGGCAGTCCATTGTATGTTCAAAACTCTTCTCCAGCACCACAACTCTAAGGCGTTGATTCTTTTTCTGTCATCTTAGTCGTTGTCCATCTCTCTGATGCATAATAAGTAATTTGAAAAACCATGGCCCAGATTACACTCATATTAGTCTTTAGACAGACATCATTGCTTTTCAATACTCTGGAGAGGTCTCTGACAGCAGATTTTCCCAATGTAATTCATCTTTTGATTTCTTGACTGCTGGTGCTAAGCGTGTTAATTGTGGAGCCGAGCAAGCTCTAATTGTTAACAACCTCAATCTCTTCTCCATTAAGAAAATAATATTTAGGTGGGAGTAGTTTGGACATATTTTTACCCTGTAAATTTTTTGCTTTTCTATTAATATATTTCCAATAATAATATTAATGTTCCCTTTATAATTTAAAAAAAATGTTTACAAAAAGTTAAGGTTGGTAGCTACTCTAGGAAGCAGCTACTCAAACAAAATTAAGGGAGCAAGAAGTTTATTGGAAGAGAGGAGTAAAACTTCTAAAAGATAAAAGGTAAAAAATCAGACTGTTTATAACTTTTGGCTAGTCTGAACAGTGTTGGAATGAATAATTCTTCTGGCTATATATCTAGAAATGGAATTATTTATTCATATCATAGCTCTATATTTAACTTAGTGATATATTGACAAACTGGTTTTTATTGGTTATTATATAATTTCATATTCCCACTACCAATGAGCAAGAATTATAATTTCTATATACCTTTGCTAATACTACTGTTATCTAAGTTTTGGAGTTGATAGTCATCTCTTTAGTTACTGTATTTATTCTTTCCTCATTCTTTTTTTTTTAATAATTTTAATGAACATTTACAGAGAATTTGGATTTCCATTCATTCATTGCTGCACTTCTCTACTCGCCCAGCCCTCTCCCCCCGCCCTCAAGTTCGCTCCTCTCTTTCAAAATTAAAAGAAAGACTCCCTCCCTGGTACACAATCCCCCCGCACCCCTCCCAACACCCCAAGTACATTCCACTATGCAACCTTAGTTGTGGACTCTTGTGATAACCATAATACCCTATCGTACATCACTTTTAAATTATTCAGTCCCTCATCTGTTTCAGTCTTTCCTCATTCTTATTCATGCTGGATGCTAAGTAAATAATTAAGATACAGGATTATATGAAGAAGAATGTGGCACCAGGAATGCAGGATGTCTCCTCAAGAATCTATGTTTTACAGAAGACACAACTCTGCTTGCAGAAATTAAAAAAAAAAAAAAACAACAACAAAAAACCAAAACCCAAACTTGAAGTACGTACTAAAAAACAGCAAAGACTAGGTTTTATTGATGTGAATTACATCTCAACATCAAGAAAATAGAAATCCTCACAGTTGTACCAATAAGTAACATAATAATAGATGGAGAACAGATGGGATTGGGCGTGTTCAGGGTGGTATGGCTGTTGACTAAAGGATTCTGAATGAGTTGGATTGACCTGGTGACTACCACACTGAGCTGGAACAAGGCAGAGACTGTGAGGATAACACAGAACGGAGCAAGGTTTCTTTTAACATCTTGCTCACAGGGTGGCTATGAGCTGAAGTTGACAGCCCCTAACACAACCACTATCATAATCTAAGTGTCCAGATTCTCCATCAATTATAGCTGTAAACTCAATTTTCTTCAATTGAAGAAAAATAACATTAAATTTTTCTACTTAAAAAAAAATAACAGATGGAGAAAAGACTGATGTGGTCAAGAGCAGTTATATAAATTTAAAGCGCAAAGTGTGTCTGATCCAAGTCATGGTATTTCCAGTTGCTTACTTTGTAGTTGACAGTTGGACAATGAAAAGGGTTGGGATAGGAAGAATTTATGCCTTTGAATTAAAGTGTTGGAGAGATTACTGAATATTTTTGAGCTCTTTAGATTGATCTTTGACAGTAGACTTGTCCAATTCAGCACATCTGGTGAGTTTTTTTACCACCGTTGTGATGAGTGTTGACTATAGATCCAAGTAAAGTTAAATCCTTGACAACTTTAGTTTTTCTCTATATATTATGATGCTGCCTGTTGGTACAGTGGTAAGGATTTTATTTTCTTGACATTGAAATGTATGTAACTAAAGGCTATACTCTTTGATCTTCTGCACTAAATGTATCAAGTCCTCTTCGTTTTCTTCAAACAGGATTGTGTCATCTGCATAACACAGGTTGTTGATGAGTCTTCCTTTAATTCTGCTGCCACATACTTCTTCATAGAGTCCAGTTTCTGAAATATTTTTTCAGAACACAGCTTGAATAAAAACGAAGAATGAATGCAACCTTGATGCACAACTCTCTTGATTTTAACAATGCAATGTTCCCTGTTCTGTTTGGACAATTGCGTCTTGGTTTATGTATAGGTTTCTCAATAGCATAACTAAGTGTTCTGGAATTTCCATTCATCTCAATATTATCTATATTTCGTTATTATCCTCTCAGTCAAATGTTATTGTATAGCCAATAAAACACTAGCTAAACTATGTCTAGTATTCTTTTCTTTCAGCCAAGAATACCAGACACCTGACATCAGTAATGATATACCTTGTTCCATAATTTCTTCTAAATTTAGCTTGTGTTTCTGACAGTTCCCTGTGGATGTACTGTCTCAGACATTTTTATATTATTTTCAGCAAGATTTCACTTGCATTTGATATTAATATTATTCTATGATTTCCACACTCTGTAAGATCACTTTCTTTTTCTTTTTGAAGGGAAAAAATATTAATCTCTTTCAATTATCTTGCCTAGTAGTTGCTTTCCTAATTTCTCGGCTTAAACTAGTGAGGACATTGAGAACTGCATATATGTCTACAGCCATACCACCTTGAATGCGCCCTATCTCATCAGATCTTGGAAGCTAAGCAGGGTTGGCCCTGGTTAGTACTTGGATGGGAGAACTGCATATATTTGTTGATAGGTTTTCTGTTGATATCTCATCAATTCCTGAGACCTCAATTTTTGCTTTTCTCTTCCCACAGAGGTATAATGAAAATTTTACATAAATTGTTGTTGTTATGTGCTGTCTAGTCATTTGTGACTCATAGAGACCCTATGTGAAACAGCCCTAAACTTTGCTCTGTTCTGTGCCAATGGTATTATCTCCAATACACCCATCCCAATTACCCCAGTGACTGAATCAATCCACCTCATAGAGGGCCTTCCCCTCCTGCACTGT
>NW_006399760.1:27249570-27261656 GCF_000299155.1 Elephantulus edwardii | reverse complement strand
AAGATCCATCTAACATTAGCTACAATATCCCTAGTACCATGACCCCTTCTAAACCCAGCCTGGACTTCTGGCAGTTCTCTGCTGATGTGCTGTTCTAGTTGTTTTGGGATAATCTTCAGTAGAATCTTGCTTGCATGTGAAATCAGTGATAATTGTTCTATAGTTTCCATGCTCTGTTGGGTCACCCTTCTTTGGAATGGGAACAAATCTAGATCACTTCCCGACTGTTGGCCAAGTGGTTGTTCTCCAGATTTCTTGGCACAACTTGGTGAGCGGACAGCATCTGTTAGCTGAAATATGTCAATTGGTATACCATCTATTCTATTCCTGGGGCCTTATTTTTTGCTCTTTCCTTCAAAGCAGCCTGAACTTTTTCCTTCATCACCACCATTACATAAATTATAAACATAATAATGAAGCATGACAATTTTACCTTATAATTTTCATATGTTAAATAAGTTGCATAACATTTTATATACAGAATAACAAAGTCTATAAGTAATAGTATTTTTATAGGCTTTCTTTTCTAGAACATTCTAGTCTTTCCATGAAATTTGGGAACTACTGTGAGTATAATTAATTTGGAATTTAATTTTTTTTTCTACATTACCATTGGTTCTGGATCATATGCTACTTCTCAAATAGTTTTCTTGTCAATATTTTTTTTCCTACAGTGCCTCTGTGTACTTCTTCCTTTTTTTAAAACTTCTATATCTTCTGAGCTTTTACTCATAGAACCTGTAAGTATTGTTTGAATTTATTTTAGAGCTTGTTCTTCTATTATTCCAACTTGAGAAAATCTGAGTGTGCCCCCCCTTTTTTAAATTTATAGCTGTAACTCTTTGCATATTTCATTATAATATACTTGGGCACAGGACGGCCATATTGGCAAAAATGCCTTAACACTAATGATGTCACTAAGCTTCCATTATCTTTGGACTATTCACAGAGCATGACTTTGGCTGAACACTTGATAAGGCCCCAAAAGTGCTATCTATCATTCAAGGTTGTAATAGGAGCTGTTACAACAGGGAGGTGGCTGAATTTTACTACTACCCATTTCATAAAGGGAACTGTCCCCATCTATAATATCTATAGTGCCAAACAAATAGCTACACAATCAGACATGCCACCCCCCCATGCTCCTGCACCTACTTCTATCAATCATTGGGTTCAATGTTTGTTGCAAATTGACTCACAGACTTTACTCACAGTCATGGGGGTTATTAGGAAAATAGGTTGCAAAGTGGAGGAGGCAAAGTTATCATACAACACAAGTCTAGGTTAAGTCTAGTAGTTACAAGCAGACTAAGAGTAAGACACACACACTTCTTAATTTAGTTCAGACAGCTTTTCAGTCAATAAGTGAAGACCTAGGTTCAGTTTAGCAGCACAAGTAAACATCTAGTTTTCTCAATCATCCAGCAAACTTAATCTCAGAGCGGTTACAAGTTAGCTTTTCCTTCAATCATCCAACAAGCAAAATCCTCAATTGTGGCTCCTTGTCCAGGGTTCTTTTAGTTACACCTTGCCACAGTCTTTTAACTTCATTGCCACAGTGTCTTCACCATTTGCCATAGTCTCTTCATCCTCACTCTACCACCTTCTCTCACAATGTGAAAAGTGTTCTCTTATATTGGTCCTACAGCTACTGGTGATTTGCTAGATAATGTGCCTGCAATGCAAATAGCTAGAGACTATGCCCTCAACAGGGGCTAATACAATGAATAGAAAAGCCAATTTTCAAGGTTTCTGACACTACAGAGGCTTTCAGTTAACTGCACTCATCGAGGCTAAACAGAATTTTCTTGGCAAGAGGATGATAGTTGCCATACAGATTAGAGAAAATGTTTTTATTAGTGTAACTCCAGGTGTTATATTACAAATATTATAAAATATGAACTATTGTTGTTTTGCTAGGTGCCTTTCAGTCAAATATGGCTTTTAGAGACCCTATGAACAATAGATTAGAGTTGTGCCCTATGCTGGACCATACTGTTAATCTCTGCCATGCTCAAGGCCATTGCTGCAGTCACTGGGTCAGTTTGCCTCATTGAGGGTCCTTCTCGCTTTCACAGACTCAACTTTTTCCAAGAATTATGTTTCTTCTTTTTCAAAGACTAGTACCACTTGACTGTATGCCAAAAGTGTGTGAGACAGAGCTTCACTGTCCTTGCCTGCAAGGATTACCCTGGTTGCACTTCCTCCAAAAGAGAGTGATATGTTCTTTGGAAGTGCATGGAATACTAAATGCTCTTTAGCAACACTACAATTCCATTTTTTCCTGTCTTTGTGTATTATCCAGCTTTTATGTATATATGAAAAAATTAAAAATATGAAGGCTATTTTTAAAATGCCATTTTTGTTCTTTAGAGCTTTCAAGAGGGCCTTGGTAATGGGTGGTCAAACTAATGCAGCTAACAGTCTTGAGCAGAACACACATTTTGGAATGAAGAGGAAAGAAAAGAAAAAGGTTAAATCTATATAAGGATTAAATAAAAGCAAAAACATAAAAAGATATTCTTGATAGCAGATTTATGCAATGCGAACTCTCTTTCATGATATCTTGGCTGCTGCTTCCATGCAGGTTGATTTTGGATCTATATAAAGATCAAATCCTTGGCAATTTCAACCATTTATTCATATTTTATTATGTTGTCTATTGGTCTAGTTGTAGAAAATTTTGCTTTACTGCTTTTTGAAGGGTGATCCATATATTAACGGTTATAGTCATTGAACTTGTGTAAGTGCTTCAAGTCTTCCATTTCTACAAGCAAGATTTGGCCATCTGCATAACATAGATTGTTCTTGAGTCTTCCTTCAATCCTGATGCCATATTCTACTCCTTAAAACCCTTCTTCTCAACTTATTTACTCAAAGTAAATACTTAGTTATGGAGAAAAAGGATACAACCCTGATGTATCCCTTTTGTGTTCCTCTGAATGACTGCTTCTTGGTATGTGTATATATTTCACATGTGCACAATTAAGTGTTCACAAATTTCCATTCTTCTCAATAATGTTCATAATTTATTATGATCTATACATTAGAATGCTTTTTAATAGGCAATAAGACATGTATTTCTGGTATTCTCTTATCTTTCAGCTGAGATCCATCTTACATCAGCAATTATATTCCTAGTTCCATGGTCTCTTCCAAACCCAGTGTGAATTTCTGGCAGTCCCCTGTTTATGGAACATTCCAGTCATTTTAAAATAACCTTCAGCAAGATTTTTCTTGTAATAATATTAAACAATTTGCATTTGGATCTCATCCAGTCAGTTGACCAGATAACTATCTCCCAAAGTTCTTGATATATGCTAGTGAACACATCCAGGCCTATATCTGTTTGCTGAAATATCTCAATTTGTATTCTTTCTTTTTGGCCCTTACACTTCAATGCTTCCTAGACTTCTTCCTTTTATATGATGGGTTCTAATCATGTGATACTTCTTGAAATGGTTCAACTTAGATCATTTTTTTTGTTCCATGACTCTGTGTATTCATTCCTTTTCTTTTTTTTTCCTATAATTTTTTACAGAGGTTTTGGATTTCCATTCATTCATTGCCACAATTTTCTCCCTTCCCACCCCTCCCCACCAACTCGCTTCCCCCTCATTCCTTTTCTTTTGATGCTTCCTGTGATAGTCAATATTATATCCATAGAATCCCTCAGTATTGAAACTTGAGGCGTGTATATTTCAGTTTCTCAAACTTGAGAAATGTCAACTGTCTTTTTATCTTTTAGATTTCTAACTCCAGGTCATCACACACTTTATTATAATATTTTCTTTGTCATCTCAAGCTGCCCTTTAAAAATCTTCTGTTCAGCTTTCTTATTTCATCATTTTGCTTTTAGATTCCAGTGTCAGATCACAGGAACACACATATTATGGCAAAGTGGCATACAAGTGGTGGATACAAGTTATAGTTTCACAAAATAATTATTAACATATGCATTCATCTTTAGTTTCATTCTACTATAATCATATCTATCTATCTATCTATCTTTTGGGACTAAAATGATCAGAGCCCATGTATACATTGATCTTGCCTTTAGTAATAATAATGTAAACAGTAGGAATATATCTACTTAATCCCTTTTAAGATTACTTATCAATGAAATTTCATTATTGCTATGTGGGGGAAAGAAAGAGATGAGAATATTGGAATAATTGAATCATAGACTACGAACCAAAGAATTTGGCACTACTATCATCTAAAGGTTGCTGGCTGAAAAAAAGAGATATGAATATTGGAATAGTTGGATCATAGAATATTGACCAAAGAATTTGGCTCCACTCTCACCTAAAAGTTCGTAGGTGAAACTCACAAAGCAGGGCTGTGCAAGAAAGGCCTGGTGATCTGCTTTTGTAAAGATTATAACCAGGAAAATCCTATGAAACAAGTATACTCTATAACATATGAAGTTGCCACAAGTTGGAATTGTTTCAGTGACAACAGGTTTGCTGTTTGTTAGTTTTTTTGTGGACATAGGAAATGGAGGTAAAAGAATAAGAGGCCAATGAAGCAAGGATAGTATGGGGAAATAACAAATGTTTCTAGCTGATGAGTCACACATCTAGCATTGTGAAGACAAGAGAAACATAGTGAAATATAATTTGCATATTTATGGTTCCTAGTTGTGCATTAGGATCACATTGAGGCTCTAAAACCAATTAGATTAGACTATCTGGGAATAGGGCCCAAGGATCATTATATTTAAAAACATCACTTGAGATTCTGACAGCACAGCTAGAGTTGAGAAAGACTGAGCTATGGGAACCACATGCCTATTAGGAGAAGAACTTCACTGGGAAATGTCACACACAGAAATACCATCAATCTTCTTTCAACACTCATGAAAGCGCTTGTCCTTTGGAGTCAAAGAAAGACAGTAGAAATTATTAAAGCCAGGGCCCATGCACTCCCACGTATCACCATGGTAAAACATAAGGGGGGGGGAAAGTATTTGGTGAAGGGAGTATCTTCACCTCAGTGAAAAGCACCTGGACAAAGTAGGACACGTTGCTGGTTGACTGCAATTTAAACCTATCCTGCCAGCTACACAGTCATAAATAATAAACATGAATGGGAGATTCTAGGACTATTGGATTGTAAAACCCATAAATCTTTCAAGTTTTTTCCATTAATAATGTTTTTACTACTTTTTATATGTGTATGTGCATATAAAAATCTTGCTTTTATAATTTCTCTCCTCGCTATGCATCATACATTCCTGATAGAAGAAGAAAAAAAAAAATAAGTAAGAGAAAGAGGGAAGGGGAAAGAGAGACAAGCAGGTGGGCAAAAGTTAATACACTTGATAGTGCCACTAAATATGGTATTCTAGATTTATGCCTTGTAATAATCCCTGATGACAAAGACTCAAGATATTCAGTAAAACAGACACAAACCCAAAAATGACTTTGGATCTCAAAACATCAAATGGAGTTGCATAAACAGACTGGACTTCAATTGGTAATAGAGACAACATTATGCCAGTGGGAGAATAGAGATTGGTGTATCAACCATATCCTGTCTGCTGACATGAAACAGCACAATCATTTTGGAAAAATATTGAAAAACAGCTTGAGTGAAGATAATGTGAAAGCAACCATAAGGGGGAGCAGAGATGGTGGCAAATATGCTATGAAAAAAAAATCCAGAAAGATATGATAAAATGGGAAAAATATTGTCAGAGATGGGACACCTTTTAGGGAGGTAAGTGTGAGAGTGCTAGAGCTTTGAAATCAAGGAACCACAGAGCAATATCTGTAGAGCTAAATGAGACAGATTAAGTCATTGGAGTCATAGAGATAGAGGAAGTATAGACAGTGTGTACATACTTGTGCAATGGAACAGAGAAAGATGAGAACTCAAGTCCTTCTAGTGAAAGCAAGAAGGGAAAGAGTTAGGAATAATACAGTAAGTGCTTCTCACAAAAGACACATGATCATTTGTACAAAAGGTGCTCAATAAGAAGTCAACACACCAGATAAGAACTAAAGTCTCTCTGCACCACTCAGAACCAGAAAAGTGCAATCATTCATAGTCCCTCCTTCCAACCCCTTCAGTGTCCTCTTCATTCCTCTCCCTTTAGAGACCTGCTATAGTGTGTGCTCTAAGATGTACAAGTCTGGTCCTGCTTACCAACTCCTCCCATAAACGCACGTAGCATACATACTACAAGGCTAGCCACATACGCCATTCTTCCCTGAAATGCCAAGGGTTGTGCTGATGTGCACAAGCCTGAACATACCTATCATTCCTCCCTGGGAAACATATCATCTCCACAAAATTGAGCAGGCTCTTTGTTCCCCTCCCCTACCTTGTCCTGAATGAACATAGAAGACTCTATCTACCTTTTCTCCTCAGCTCATAGATTTCTTTGCTGAACAAGACTATGTTCCTTGCCTACCCAAAGATGTCCTATCCACTTCCTATCCTGTCTAATTCTTCAGCTGAGCTGGATTTCAGACTTTACTATGTCAACATCCCAAAAGCTAAGTAAACTTCTAGGCCCTTGCCTGCTTCCCTCTTCCCAGTTGAATTGGACTCCAAGTTCTTTCCTGTCTACCCCTATTTGGCTATGTAGGCCTCCACAGCCTAGCTTGTCTGTCCTCCCTTGAACCACGTTCTGTGCCTGAATGGTCACATTAACTGCTTGTGGTAATACAAAAGGAATACAATATTCCTCAAGAGCTAAGAAAAGATCTTGGCAATTCCACTCTTGACACCTCATTTAGGAGAAAGAACTTTCAATCTTCTAACATAAATAACACATGTTTAATATTAAAGACATGTCATTTAAATCTACTAGCTGCTCTGTGGGAGACAGATGGGCAATCCCCTTCTTGAGATTAACTGCCATTGAAAGCCTACTGGAAGTTCAATTATGGGTTGCTTTTGACCCTACTGTACATAACAACAACAATAACATAGAAGCATAATGTGGGTATAACTTACCATATCTGCCAGAAAGAAGAAATCTCTTCTATCTAACTAAATGTTTCAATCTCAGACATACTCCTACAGCTTCATAAGCAATAATCTACAGCTTCATTGTTATACACAGAAAATACTTCAAATAACATTAATTAAAACTATAAAGTTACTAAGCTAATCTTAAGATAAAACAATACTGAAAAGGAAAATAAGCATAAAATCAATACATATACAAAACATAACAACACCATAATAATACCTTTAAAAACCCATAAAAAACAAATTTCATGAAGTAACAAGATACTATGGCTCAGGCAAATAAAAAATTAAAGGACATAAATCTTGACTGAGGAAAAACAAATAATATATCTACCTAACAAGAATTGAAGAAATGAACATTTAGGTTTTTCAAAGAGATCAAGGTCACAGAAAAGCACAACAAATAAAACCTAGATGAATTCAGGAAAACAATACAAGAAACAAGGACAAATTTAAAACAGAAATATAAGATATACAATGCAACTGGAAAGCCATAAAATTAACAATATAATGCTACAGAAGTGAAAAAAAAAATTTTTTTAAAAAGACTACAGAAGTCAAATAGAATCATCAAAAGAAAGAAACGGTAAAATAGAGGATAAATGCCTTGAAACAAATTTGTTTTCAGAGCATTTATTTAAAAAAAAGGTTTTGAAAGAAAATGAAGAAAACCTTAGACTTATATAGAATACCACTGAACAGTTTATACATTTATCAGTTATGAAAGGAGAAGAAAGACAAAAGAATGTAGAGAGAATTTTTTGAAGAGATAATGATAGAACATTTTCACATACCAAGACAAGATATCTATGCAAGAAGATCAACAGCTCTCATACAACAAAGATCCCGAAACAAATTCATATAGCTATATCAAATAAAATTTTACAGAATGAAAGATAAAAAAGTTTGAGAATAGCACAAAGAAAATAAATATTTATAATCAGAAATCATATACCAAAGGAAATGGAAAAAAGTAATAGACTTAAAGCAATAATCAGGGATTTTGACTTCCACTTGCAGTAACATATTAACAGAAATAAAATCAAAGACACAGAATACCAGAACGACACTCTCATGCAGCTGGACCTCACAGATATATGCAGAACATGCTAGCTGACAGTAAAAAATGTACCTTCTTCTCCAATGCACATAGATTAGTTTTCACAATATATCATATTTTAGGCCATGAAACAAAATTCAGTAAGTGATAAAAGTTCAAAACTATACAGAACACCTCATATCAGTATCAAACTAAAGATCAATAACACAAAAACAAGGAAAATAAATTTTAAAAAGGAAAAACAACTGCTAATAAAAAACAGGGAGCTCTGGTGATTTAATGGTAAAGAGTTGCTTTCCCATTTCAAACACTCATGATTTGATTCCACCAGCTGCTCCACAGGAGATAGATGGAAAATTTCCTCCTGTGTGATTTACTGCTTCTGAAACCTGCTGAAGTGTCAGCTATGAGTCAGTTAAAAACTTGGCAACACATAACAACAAAAAACCCTATTTTATAACAAATAATATTGTTGTGGTGGTGTACTGTCAAGTTGGAACCAACCCATAGCTGACCCTCTGGAGGTTTTCACAGAATTTAGATTTAATAAGAATGAAAATACAACATAACAAATTTTGAGACTACAACAGAAGTCATGCTCAAGGAGAAATGTACACCAATAAATGTATACATTAAAAAAAATTTAAAAATTGGAAAGTTAACTCAGAAAATTTTAACAAAACAGAAAAATAAAAATAAGACAAAAGCAATGAGAGGAAAGCAATGAGAAAGAAAAGTATAAAAATATGTGCAATAGTAAAATAAAGAAAAACAAAAAACACTGAAAAACTACTAGAAGTGAGATCTTTAAAAGAATCAATATAATAGACAAACTTTGGGCAAAATACCCAAAAGAGAAAAATCATGTTGTGGACATTGCAACAGCTCCAACTGAGATTATAAGTATCATTACTCAAAATGATAATAAACTGTCATCAAACAAACCTTGAAGAAATGTACTAATTTCTAGAAAGAGATCACATACATAAACTAACACAAATAAAAGTAAAAAATCTAAACAGACCCAGAACAAAAGAAAAAGTGAAGATATCATAAGAACAACCCCGCTAATAAAAAAGTTCTAGTCTAAATAGTTTTAATTGAAAATTTTACCAAACATTCCAAATCAGTATCATTTATTTTAAAAATCTTCTAAAACACAGAGAAGAAAGAAATATTTTAATCAAGTCACTATCACCATGATGGCAAAGGGAAGTAAATACAACACATAAAAAAAATTACAGAAAACTATCACTAATATAGATGTAGAAATTCTTGTTACCAGATTTCAGCAGCATATCAATAATTATCTTTGTTATGATTGGGTGAGATCCACTGTAGGAAAGTAAGGATTGCTGCACCATTAGACAGTTAATTTACCATATTAATAAAGCAAAGAAGGATCACACAGTCAACTTACTTGATGCATAAAATGCACATGAAAAATAATGCAACACTTTCACGGTTTAAAAAAAAGAAATTTTAAGCCCTCAGGGGAAAAATAGATGAAAAATCCTCAACAATATCAGAGGTATGTATGTAATATCAAAGGCAAAATGAAAACTCAACATTATTCTCAGGAGAAAAAGATTAAGCACTTTCCCCTTGAGAATAACTATGAGATGCCCACTATCATGACTTCTGTTCAGTATTTTACTGGAAATCCAAGCCAGAGAAATAAATGAAGAAAGAGAAATTACATTTACCTAAATTGTAAAAGGGAGCTCTGGTGGCCTAGTTCCTGCAGAGTTCCTAAAAATGCTAGCTCAAAGGGTCATGCTTCTCTGATGCTTCATACTCCCCAGTAGCTTAACGGAGAAAGAAGAGTAATCTTTTCTTCTGTAATTTATAGTCACAAAACTCAATGGAGGGGTAGCTATAAGTCAATTTCAATTCAACTTGCACTGAGTTTTATTTGTGCTGCTTGGTTTTAATTCAATTAAAGAATAAAGTATTTCTGTTTATAGGCATGGTCCTTATGATAAAAAAAATCCTAAAGATAGTATTCAAATTGTGTAAATAAACTAGTATAATATCAACACTTTTGGCACCAGTAGCCAGGAAATTAAAAGACATATTGCCATGGGAAAGTCTGCTGTTAAGGACCTCTCCAAAGTACTGAAGAGCAATGGTGTCTCTCTGGAGACTGAGGTGCCTCTGATACAGGCCATAGTCTTTGCTATCACTTGTTATGCATCAGGAAATTGGACAATGACTAAGGAGGATAGAAGTAGAATTGATGCCTTTGAGCTGTGGTGCTGGAGAAGAGTATTGAGGGTACCATGGACTGCTAGGAAAACAAACAGATTTATCCTAGAGAGGGTTAAACCAGGCTGCTCCTTGGAGGCAAGGATTCTGAGGCTCTGTCTAATGTACTTTGGACATGTTGTAAGGAGAGACGGTCCTTGGAGAAGGACATCATGCTTGGGAGGGTGGAAGGACAGTGCAGGAGGGGAAGGCCCTCTATGAGGTGGATTGATTCAGTGACTGGGGTAATCGGGATGGGTGTGTCAGGGGCAGTGCGATTGGCACAGGATAGAGCAGGCTGTTGAACATAGGGTCGCTATGCATCGCAAGCAACTCGACGGCACATAACAACAACAAAAATATAAAAAAAATATTGACAAAATAAATCCTAGAGACAAAAAAAGAAAACTACCAGAGTTAATGTAAGGATTCAGTTAAGTGGTAGCTACAATAATAAAAAAAAACAAAACTTAACTGAATTGAATACAATGATCCTAGTGGTAAGGAGCTCCACCACCAATCCAAAGACAAATCTGTGAATAGTCAAGAGAGCTCTGGTGGCTTAATGGTAAGTCATTGGGTTGCCAACCTAATGGAGTTTGGTTTGAATTTACCAGCTGCTCCACAGGAGAATGATGTATGATTTCCCTTTGTGTGATTTATTGCCTCTGAAAACGCACTGGAGGGTCACTTATGAGTTGATTGCAGTACATAACAACAATAAGATTAACAAATGTTAATAAGGTTAATATGTAAGGATAATTGTTAATAAGGCTAATGTATACCATATTGTTATGTACCATACATTCCAATATACTATGTACATTCCAGTACATAACAACAATATAATACAAAATACTAAGGTGAATTTAAAAAACGAAGATCCAGAAGACAAAATTATTCACAATTGACCTCAAAAGAACATATACTAGGAATTATCCTAATAAGAGATATAAAATATATAATAAAAATTATAAAGCACTGCAGCAATAAAGTAAAACCGATTTTCAGCGAAACAAAATCAGGCCATGGTTATATTGTTATTGTTAGGTGCTGTCAAGTCTAGTACAACTCATAGCAACCCTATAAACAACAAATCTGAACCCTGTCCTATCCTGTGCCATCTTCACACTTCCTGACACACTGGAGTCCACTGTAGCAGTCACTGTCTCAGTCTACCTGGATGAGGTTCCTCCTCTCCTTTGCCAATCCTCTACCCTCCCAAGCATCATATCCCTCTCCAAGAATACCCCCCCAAGCAATATGCCCAAAATATATGAGACAAATCCTCATCAGTCTTGCCTGCAAAGAGCACTCCATCTGTATCCACCCCAAAGCATATTTACTTGTTCTTTTGATCATCCATGGAATGTTTGGTGCTCTTCTCCAACACCACAGCTCAAAAGCATCAATTCTTCTTCTGTAATCCTTATTTGTTGTCCAGCTCTCAAATGTATTGCAAGTGATCAGAAAGAGCATGGCCTGAATCAGATACAACTTAGTTCTCAAACCAACATTGTTATTGTTGTTGTTGTTGTTGTTGTTGTTATGTGCCGTCGAGTCACTTGCGACTCATAGCGACCCTATATACAACAGCCCTAAACTCTGCTCTGTCCTGTACCAATCGCACCATCTCTGACACTCCCATCCCAATTATCCCAGTCACTGAATCAATCCACCTCATAGAGGGCCTTCCTTTCCTGCGCTGTCCCTCTACCCTCCCAAGCATGATGTCCCTCTCCAAGGACCAGTCTCTCCTCACAACATGTCCAAAGTATGTTAGACGGAGCCT
>NW_006399760.1:27238771-27248859 GCF_000299155.1 Elephantulus edwardii | reverse complement strand
TCAGCCATAGTTTGTTATGATCTACACAGTCAAATGCCTTTGCATAGTCAATGAAACACAGATAGACATTCCTCTGGTATCCCCTGCTTTCAGCCAAGATCCATCTAACATCAGCTAAAATACCTCTAGTACCATGACCCCTTCTAAACCCAGCCTGGACTTCTGGTAGTTCTCTATGTCTATGTACAACAGAAACCGACATTACTACTCCATAATTTGAAGAAGTTCCTGAGTGAAGATTTTCCCAGTGAAATGTGTCTCCTTATTTTCTGACTGCTGATATCAAGGATGGATGCAACCAAGATGAAGTTGCTGACAGTTTCAAACTCTTCTCCATCCATCATGACGTTTCCTAATGGTCTAGTGGTAAAAATTTTTGTGTGAAAAACAGTGTATTTGAACTTTGTAAATGAATCCGTATAATTAAGTATACACACACACACAGAGAAAAAAAATACTGAAGGATGCATTCCTAAATCTTCTGCAACAAGTGCTTCAGATCCTCCTCACTTTGAGCAAGCAAGGTTGTGTCATCTACATAATAAAGGTTATTGATGAGTTTCCCCCTGATCCTAGTGCCACATTCCTCTTCATAGAGTCCAGCTTCTCAAAAAAATTTGCTTAGCATGCATATTAAATATGTATGGAGAGAGAATACAACCCTGACATATTCCCTTCCTAATTTTAAACCATGCAGTGTTTCTCTGCACAACTGCCTCCTGGTCCAGGTCTAGGTTTCATAGGAGCACAACTAAGTGCTCTGGGATTCTCATTCTTCTCAATGTCAGCCACATCTGTTTTATAATTCACACAGTCAAATTCCTTTGCATAATCAATAAAGCATAAATACACATTCTCCTGTTGTTCTTTACTTTCACTTAGGTTCCATCTGACATCAGCATCAGATTTAAGTGTAAGCTGATTGGCTGTTTCTGATTTCTCTTTCCTTAATAATCAGCTGTTGGCTAGAATCCTCTTGGGTAAGCAATCATGACCTGGTGGGTGGGCCTTTGTATTTAAAATTTGGCTGGGTTCTACCAGAGGAGGAGTCTCCAGCTAGGAGCAGTTGCATTCTGATGGGTAAGTAATTTTTATTTACGTGAAAGTTGGGGATAAATTGTTTGGGCATTTTTTATTTTTATTACTTATTTATAGTCATTTCAAAAACTAATAAAACATTAGGAAGGGTACCTGAAGATATAGAAAATTTTGTGGTAATTATATATGTGATAAAGGACCAATTTTTGAAACCTATTAAAGATTTCAAAAACTTAACAAGCAAGAATATGGGAACAGCTCAAAACCCCAACCACAATGGAGGAGATTGAGAAATTATGGTACATCCACGCAATGGAACAATAGGCGTTGGGGATTAGTTTCTGGTAGAGTGTGGATGCATTAAAACTCTCAACTTCCTTCTTATTATGAACCATTTATAATGGTTAGAACTTAAGCAACATGTATTTCCAGTTGATTAAGTGGCAATTATTCATCAAAATGGAATTGAAAATAAAAAATTGTATGTAATTTGTTCCGAGCAGGTTTCTAACAACTTACTAGGGTCCCCTAGGTGATACTGTAGCTCTAGAAACATACTGATATTGAGGTAATGATTAAATTTAATAATCCTCTAAAGCTACTTTTTCCCCTATTCTCAGTTCTACCAATTGAAATGCCCACTTGCCCAACAAAAATCAAGTGATTGGTTAAAAAAAAAAGGAAGAGAGCGAGAAAATTCTTCACAGGAGTAAGACAGAGGTGTGTTGGCACACAGTAAAGAAAACGTTGTCTATTCGACACATTTCAGTACTGATTGTTTCAAGTCCAATTGATATATAAAAAATAACATGTGTTGTGAAATTACCAAATAATAAAATAACTTTCTACATATTCAGAGAGAATATTCTTTTGCTGAGTGAGATTTAGTAAAATTTTTTAAAAAACCACCCTAATATAACCAATTGCAGTAATAGGGATAAAAGAAGGAAAATAAAGGTAGGAGGAGGTCAAAACTAGCCCCAGCTATCAGTGAAGTGCATATTCTTTGCAGTCTGTGAGACTGATGTTGCTGCTGATGAAATGTCCTCACATATTCTGTCAATGTCAGAATGCAAACATCACTAAATAAACCGTGTGTCAAAATGTCACATTGTGATTATTTATGCTTCTTGACAACGGCAGTGAATGACAAGGCTACCTCTTGTGGCTTTGAAAGGTTGCATACCAATTGTTAGAGGTAACAGATGAAAGACATTGTAGTCATCAGAATTCATTTAAATTGTGCTTTTAAATTAGATATGTTTACTATGCACAACACAGTAAGTACAACTATCATTCTCCTAAAAGAAAAACCATTGATTAAACAATTGTATGCAAGACATTTACCAATTATCATGCATTTGTGTATCTCTCGTCAAGTTGATAGTCATAGTGAAAGAGAAGGATCGTTTTTTTACTAGACAAAAAGAGAAGAATATTTTGTTTATTTTTCAGTGTGTTTTTTTTTCTTTCTTTCAGAACCCACTTGCATAAAAAGTAGTATAGCTATGAATGAAGTTTGGATGAATAACATGAAAAAAAGCTGATGAGACAATCATAGCATTTTAGTAAAATATACATAAAGTGACCAAGATACTTAACTTCTCAGTTCTTCCCGAATTCTACACAATCCCAGTGCCCACTCTGGTCAGTGACAAATAAGAAGCATAACATCTGCATCAATGAGATAAAAATATGAATTGTGAAATTATTTTACAAAATCAGTAAATAGAATTTGAAAGGTAGCCACAAATCTCTTACACATTGTAAATATTTATAAAAGATATTAAAGAAGTATCTGAAGTGATTTCATTAGGGATAAAAAGAAAATTCTACTCTTTGAGACAATTCTGTACCATGCTGCTTTCATATCGGAGAAGTTTAAAATCACTTTATAGCGCAGCAGCAGCAGCACCACCACCACATTAATCACGACCAAACAACTGAAAGCTCACAGGTATAACTCAAAGCTCCCTAAATCATTATGGTTCTTGGCATGTTAGTTAGGGAGTCTCATTGGTACAAAAGGTAACAAATTTGGCTACTAACTAAAAGTTTGGTGGTTCAAGTTTACTCAGTTACTTCAGAAGAAAGAACTGGAGACCACCTGAAGAATCAGACACTGAAAACCTTATGGAGCATAGTTCTATACTGTCACACATAAAGACACTGTGCTTTGGGACCAACTGGCATTGATATGTATATATTGACTAGGATTTCTGGGGCTACCTTTTGAAGTTGCCAGGGTGTTAACCCTTCCTTTGCACTCCCTGACACTGTGACCTTAGGTCAGTTACTAACTTCTGTGTGTTTGACTATTCTTAGTGTTTAGTTGGAAGTAAAAATCTTCTGTAAGAATTGTGAAAACTAAGTATAAGACAGACATATAATGCATGTTGTCGCTGTTACGTGGCATTGAGTCAAGTGTGACTCATAGTAACCCTATGAACAAGAACCTGAACTCTGTTGTGGAATTTGTCTTTCAGTATGCCTTTTCTAGGGTAGATGGCTGAATTTGTGGATGGTGGGACTATGAAAATGGGGTATGCTGGCTTATCCACTAAGGTATTGACTACCTACCATTCCACAAGGGGATTGATCAGTCTTAGTAACCTAGATGAGGATTGGCTTTTCTCACCAGCAAATTGAACAGCTCTAGCTGCAGAAATGGAATACTCTCCAGCCAGAGAAGAGGAAAGAGACCCTCCCCACTCTGGTGAAGAGAAGAGAGGAAAATGCAGGACATGCTTAGGGACAGCAGCAACAACCATGGCTAACTAGAAAATTGTTGTGAGATGGGACTTCGCGAGAAGGGGAAGTCAAAATTGGAAGGACTGAGCACTTTGTTGGAGAAGGGAAACCAATATTGGCAGGACTGAGAACTTGGGAACACTAAGAGCCATGATGCTTGAGACTGAGGTACATGTGTGTGCACATGTTAGGAGCTGTCTTGACTGTATTCTGTTATTAATCTGAATTATAATCTTTTAATTTCCCCACTAATGGTTCTGTGTGGTCTGTGAGCTATCACATTAGATCTTTGATCCAGAAAAGCAATAAGATTGGGGTTGAGATAACTAGAAAGAGATACTGGGGGAGTGTGGAGAATGTTTGACCTCATCTGAATTAGTTTTGTGCTATTGATACTGTGGTTTGGGACAGTTCTCTCCTGTGAAGTTGGTAAAGGTAAAATTTGGCACTCCCCACATGGCCATTGCTTTTTGTACACCTGTCCTATTCTGTGCCATTTTCATCATCTCTGACACACTTGAGCTCATTGCTGCAATAACTATTAACCCACCTTATTAAAGTATTTCTTTACTTTGCTGGCTCTCCATCTTTCCAAACATGATATGCCTTTCCAAGGAATAGTATCTCCTAACAACACTAAAATATCCTAAGTATGAGAGATGAGCTTCAGTATCCTTTCCTCCAGGAAGCTCTCTGGCTGCACTTTTTCTGTTATATCTGTTTGTCCTTTTGACAATCAATGAGATGTTCAATACTCCTCTCCAACACCACACTCAAAGGCTTAAACTTTTCTTCTATAAACTTTAGTCCTTGTCCAGATCTCAGATGCATAGCGAGTGATTGGAAAGACCATGGTCTTAATGTGGGACACCTTAGTCACCAAACTGGCATCAGTGCTCTTCAATATTTTGGATAAATCCTTGGAGACAGTGGAATAACACAATACAATATGTCTCCTGATATCCTAACTGCTAGTACCAATAGGTAATTATAGTATATCCAAACAACATTAAATCATTGATAACTTCAATCCTTTCTCTGTCTATCATGATGTTATCCATTGGCCCACTGGTAAAGGTCTATCTATTCTTGATATTGAGATGTAACACATAATAAAGGCTATAGCCCTTGACTTTCTGCATTAAGTGTTTCAAGTCCTCCTCACTTTCAGTTAGCAAAGTTGTGTCTCCTACATAATACAAGTTGTTCCTGTGTCTACCTCCAATCCTGATGCCACTTTCTTCTTCACAGTGTCCAGCTTCACCAATTATTTGCTCAGAATACAGATTAAATGTTGTTGTGTGCTGTGGAGTCAAAACTCACAGCTGACCACCCTGCAAGTTTTTATAGGTTGTAAATCATATGAAAGGAGATTGCCCATACTTCTCCTGTGGAGTAGTTGTTAGTTTTGAACCACATGCCTTTGGGATTGCAGCACAGATCTCTCTAATGCACACAATTTATTATTGTAAACTATTATTGTAAACAAATTATTGTAAACTCCTTGTTCTGTTTCAACAACAGCTTCTTGTTCTAGACATAGGTTTTGCATAAACACAGTTTAAGTATTCTGGGATTTCCATTTTACTCAGAGTCAGCCACAGTTTGCTATGATCTATACAGTCAAATGTTTTTGCGTAGTCACTAAAACATAAGTGGACATTCTGATATTCTCTATTTTCAGCCAGGGTCCATCTGGCACCAGCAATGAATTCCCTGGTGCCACACCCTCTTCTAAATGCTACTTGAACTTCTGCCAATTCCCTGTCAATGTATTGTTATAGCCACTAACGTCCATTGGGGGCCTAAAGACCAGGAGAAGAAATCTGTAGGAAACCAGAAAGATAGCTGCAGCCCTGCCCAGTGCTTTCAGGTCCTGAGTTCTAGTGGTTCTCAGACCCAGGGACAACCAAGCACTAATGAAAACCCTATAAACAACAAAATAATGCATAAAACAATGGAATCCTTAGGCAGCAAAAAATAATTTCATAAAATACTATATAGCAGGAGGGTATCTAGAAAGCTTTATGCTGAGTGACCTAACCCAACCTCTTAAAGACAAATATTTCATAGGACTATTACTGTAAGGAGAAAGATAACTTGTAGGATGTGTATAAATGTCCAAATGGGGGAAAAGGAGGAGGAAGAGGCAGAAGGGAAAGGTAGAAATCATTAGGATAGCAGAATTTGGCGGGCCGATGGAGAGGGTAAAGAAATAGGAAAGCGTCACTGAGCATTCAAGATGATGAGGTGATAGATCAGTAGTAATTAATTACATGGGATACAATGTATATGAATGATTGTGAAACACAATGGGAATGAAAGAGTGTGTAAAAAAGTGCACATGAATGAAAAGGTATTTTTTTAATAAAAAAACAAAACAAATATCTTTGATAAAAATAAAATTCAATTAACCATAGATAACATCTATACATCTATTATTATAATGCAGGTTATTCCTAGTCACAAAAATATCAAAACAGTAGTTGAATTAAGAAAATATCTGATGGTACATGATAAATGGTGAAGAGATTGAGATTGTTAACAACTTTAGCTTGCTTGGCTCTACAATTAACAGCCAGGAAATTAAAAAACAAATTGCACTGGGAAAATCTGCTTTCAGAGACCTTGCTAAAGAGTAAAGATATCAGTCTGGAGTCTAAGGTGCACCTGACCCAGTCCACAGTCTTTGCAATTACTTGCTATGCATCAAAGAGCTGGATAATGACTAGGGATGAAAGAAGAAGAATTGATGCCTTTGAGCTGTGGTGCTGAAGAAGAGTATTGACTATGCCATGAACTGCTATGAGAACATATAGATTGCTTCTGGAGAGGGTGAAACCAGGCTGCTCCTAGGAGGCAAGGATTCTGAAGCTTTGTCTGACATACTTTGGACATGTTGCAAGGTGGCACCAGTCCTTGGGGAGGGACATTATGCTTGGGAGGGTGGAGGGACAGCACAGGAGAGAAAGACCCTCAATGAGATGGATTGATTCAGTGACTGGAGGTATGGCGGTAGTTGTGTCAGAAACAATAAGATTGGCATAGGATAGAGCAGGTTTTAGGGCTTGTTGAACATAGGGTTACTATGATTCACAGGCGAATCAATGTCACAGAACAACAACTACAACTCCCTTGTTTATAACATTATAGGTTTATAAATTGTACATTTTGCTTTCACAACTCAACTCAGAGAAAATAATTGTATTGCTTATATTTCCTGTACATTCCCATTTTTTTTCCACTCTGCAAAGACTCTTTTCTCTACGGTCTAATAGATATTTTCTTTCACTTCTGTCTGTAAGACTCTAGCCCATCAGAAGGGAAATTCATTTTTAGGTCACCTTACCCTCAGTAAATTTGTGGTATATTAATTAAGAAACAAATAATTGCTTAATAAGCTCAACAAAGACAGTTGCCTTCCCAATCTCTCTCAACAGCATCTGTACTTCTACAAAGAACAAAACAAAACAGAGATCTAAGTTTTTAAACTAATGGTGAAATTGGAAAAGATTTATTGACTGTAACACTAGGAGGTATTGTGGGTGTATAGACAGTTTCTGGAATGTCTTAACGTTGATAGAAATATTTCAGGCTTAGACCTCTTTCTTCTTGTGAGGAAAAATGATGAAAGAAAGAAAGATTTGTAAATTAAATCAGTACCGTAAAAGGCAGTTGGGCAGTAACAAATGTTAAGATGTGAGTCAGGATGACTCTGTATCATATCAACATGGTTTGGCCATGAGTCTCAGTAATTTGGCAATAACTTAATAGTATAATTTGACAGTTATCAAATAAATTAATCTGACAGTTATACAATTATATACTCTGGCAGAGTGTACTGATGAATTTGATACTTATGTAATAATGTAGTCATCTATGACTATCCTGGACTGTAGGAGTAATAATAGGCAATATATACAACATATACAATAGTACATTTGTACAATAGTACAATAATTGATTTCCTATTATGGCCTAATCATACCTATACATGAGGAAAGAGTGTATTTGTAAGAAATTAGCATTAACTGCTCTCATACTGGGAATTACTTTTTATTGCCACCAATGTTAAAAGTACTCATTCTTTACTAATCAAGGAAGATCTGGTGGCTTACTGGTAAGGAACTGCAATGTCAACTCAAAGGCATCCAGGTTGATTCCACCAGCTACTCTGCAGGAGAAAAAGGAAAAATCTCTTGTGTAATTTACTGCCTCTGAAAACTCACTAAAGTGTCAGTTATGGGTCAACTTCAACATGCCAGTACATAATAACAACAATTTCACTTATCAATATAGTTAGATTCCAAAGACCAGGTCAGTATGTGACAATTGGTACTATCTAAATATGGGAGATAGTCACATCATTACTTAACTGAAAATCAATGGAGAACCAGGCCCATTAAAATTGACATATAACCTTAATTACACAGCCAATATTATGCCCATTTTACATCTCGGCTTTCCTTACTGCCAGATATATATCATTAATATACAGAATAGACAACAGAATTTGTTGTTGTTATTATGTTCCATGAAGTTGACTACCATTTTCAGAGGCCCTATGAGCAATAGATCTGAACTTTACCCTATCTGACACCATCCTGATGATCTCGGTTATGCCCAAACCCACTTTTACAATCACTTTGTAAATCCATCATGTTAAGTCTTCCTTTTTTCCCTCTGATCCTCCACTTTCCACAGGATTATGTGTTTTCCTAGGACTGGCCTCCCCTGATTATATGCCCAGAATATATGAGATGCAGTTTCAATATCCTTGCCTCTAACAACATCTGGATAAATTTCCTCCAGGACAGACTTAATTGTTCTTTTGACAGCCCATTGAATTTCCAGTATTATTCTTCAACACCACAATTCAAGAATTTAAAAGCAGACATTCTTGTTATGCCATAAATGTAACTTATCAGACAATGAGGAATAAGTCCAACATGTGACCTTAGGGATCTTTTAGAACTGTGTTCTAAATCTGCAATTCTTTCTTAAAACAGTAAACTTTGGAGGGAGGAGAGATAAAACAGATAAAATTAGAGCTACTCTCTATGAAAGTGTACTAAGACACCAACTTTGACTCTTCTTCCTTTCCCATGATAGTCCTAATAGGAACACAGAAGAAACAGGCTTTCAGGGGCATACCACTTTCTGAAATTTAATACATAGAATGAACAAATAGTAGAGTACAAGGCAGATTACGACTTCATTTCATACTATGGGAATCTCTCAATTTTGAACAAATGCTGTAACAGATTTGACAATTTTGAATGTCCTTGAAGGCCTTAGGAATTTCATAAAAGAGAATTCATTTCTTTGAAAGGAAGAAAGAATGTAACGAAGTATTAGTCATTGAGGGAAAAACAAGTCTGCTGTATGTTACTAATCACACGAAATGTCTGCCACCCTGACACTAACAGTCTAATATAACATCTCAATCTTAAAAATGTAGAAAAGTTGTTGAGATTCTATATAAAGAAGAAAGACGTGTTTCGCTAAGATCTATTTTTAAAAAGGAAATGTGAGTACAAGCAACATACTTTGGTGTTTATAGAAAAGTCTACTAATTCAAGGAAAAAAGTTGTTTTGGAAAAACTTGGTGTCTGAACTTTGGAATATTCAGAAAACTTCTAGTCTTGTAGCTGTTGGATAGAACGTACTTCATCTCAATTTCAGAGATAAAATGGTCTTCTGAAGAGCTAGTTAGCTGCTACAGAGATCTCCATAGTCACTTCCCAGGAACAAATTGATAGAAAGGGTAAAACTGATGCTTTCAGAGATATTTTTTTTTCCTTTCTTCTGCATGGAAAGCAGAGTAGCATTATTTTATTCCTACTGTGAGAGGAAGTTGGTCAAGGTAAACAAAACACAAGTCTATACTGCAAATATCAGACTGATACATCAACAAAGATGAGTAAACATCAAGTGATTTTACCCCAAATATGATGGAGAATGACGGTGGAAGTTGCATAGTGAAATTTGTGATAAGCCAAACTCAATCTGATTGCTTTGCTTTTCTAGATCTTAATTGTTCTACCCTTGACAGAGTTTGCCAGACATTTTATTAATTTTCTTTTGGTTTAGTGAGACATATTTGAGTTTTACTTTTCCTAATAGCATTTGAGCCAGAGCCTATGGTGATGAAGGCAGAAGTTCAAGCTGCTTTGAAGGAAATAGCAAAAAATAAGGCCCCTGGAACAGATGGTATGACAATTGACATATTTCAGCTAACAGATGATGCCGTGGATGTGCTCACCAACTTGTGCCAAGAAATCTGGAGAACAACCACT
>NW_006399760.1:27235869-27237556 GCF_000299155.1 Elephantulus edwardii | reverse complement strand
ACTCGGGATGGGTGTGTCAGAGGCAATGAAATTGGCACAGGATAGAGCATGGTTTAGGGCTGCTGTACATAGGGTCACTATGAGTCGCAAACGACTCGACGGCACATAACAACAACAACAACAATAGGTTTCTGTTTTACGTTTTTGCTTTTACAGGTTTGAAACAGAAGATGGAGAGATCCCATAGCAATGAAAAATATTAGCCACATAGGATGGCTACACAATCTGTTTCATTTCCAAGAAGAATTCACTTCCTGCTGTCTAGTTGATCCTGACTCCTATTGACCCTCTAGGGCTTTCAAGATTGTAAATCTTAATGAAAGGAGACTGCCCATCTTTCTCCCACGGAGCAGCTGGTGAATTTAAACCAGTGTGTGGTTTTTGGTTAGTACCACAACGTTCTATAGACTATGCCACCAGAGCTTCTTGGAAGATTGATCAAATTCCTCCTCTACTTATTTATACACTGTTTTTTCTGGCCTCTGGTGGAAAACCTGAATCACTCAGCTTGTGTTAAGAAAAAATCTCTAGCCCTCTATTGTTCACATACGTTCAGAACCCTTCTAGCTAAGCTTTTCATCTTAGCATAAATTCTGGGCCTGTTGCTGTTGGTTCAATTTTAGGACCCCTTCCAGGTCTACAATGTTATGGACTTTGACTTGGCTCTTTTAAATGTGTTCACACCTCAACTTTTTCTGAGCCTTCTCTCTTCTTACATCTCTTGTCATTTCCCCTTTCTTTTTTGCTTCCCTTTTCTTTTTCTGTTTGCAGAACTTTGTGGTTTGTCCACTTATGTCAACAAACTTTAGGACATTTTCATGGTATGGCCCACATACCAGGATCACAAATTGAGAAATCCTTTTTTGGTAGGTCACAATCACTTCATTTTCACTATAAGCTATAGTCACTTAATTTGCATAAGTATGTTTACCAATGTACAACAGCCCTATACCCTGCTCTGTCCTGTGCCAATCTTATTGTCTCTGATACACCTACCCCACTACCCCACTCACTGAGTCAAACCATCTAATAATCGAAGGTCATCCTCTCCTGTGCTGTCACCCCACCCTCTTAAGCATGTTGTCCCTCTCCAAAGACTGAACCCTCCTTGCAATATGTTTAAAGTATGTCAGATGAAGCTTCAGAATCCTTGTCTCCAAGAATCAGCCTGGTTTCACCCTCTATGCCAAACTTATGTCAATTGGTATACCATCTATTCCGGGGGTCTTATTTTTTGCTATTTCCTTCAAAGCAGCTTGAACTTCTGCCTTCATCACCATAGGCTCTGGCTCAAATGCTAATTTATTAAATTCTTCTGTATCTGCCAATTCCTTCCGGTACAATGACTCAGTATATTCCTTCCATCTTCTTTCAATACCTCCTGGATCATTTAACATTCTGCCTAAAACATCCTTGATTGTAGCAACTTGAGGTTTGAATTTGCTCTTCAGTTCCTTGAGCTTAAGAAATGCTGAACGAGTTCCGCCCTTTTAATTTTCTGACTCTAGCTCCTCGCACATTTCATTGTAGTTTTTTGCTTTGTCATTCCATGCTGCCTTTTGGAATCTTCTGTTCGGCTCTTTAGTGTCTTGGATTCTTCCTTGTGCTTTGGCTTCTCTACGTTCCAGTGCAATCTTCAGAGTTTCTTCTGACATCCATTTTGGTCTTTTCTTCCTCTTCTGTCTTT
>NW_006399760.1:27220410-27233999 GCF_000299155.1 Elephantulus edwardii | reverse complement strand
GCCTGACACACTTTGAACATGTTGTAAGGAGAGACAGGTCTTTAGAGAGGGACATCATGCTGGGTAGAGTAGAGGGACAGCGCAGGAGGGGAAGACCCTGTATGAGGTGGATTGATTCAGTTACTTGGGTAATTGGGATGGGTGTTCAGAGGCAATGAGATTGGCACAGGATAGAGCAGGGTTTAGGGCTGTTTTACATAGGGTTGCTATGAGTTGCAAACGACTCGACGGCACATAAGAACAAGAACAACAACATGCCAAACTTGTTTGTTCTTCTCGCCATCCATTTATATTCATTACTCTTCTCCATCACCACAGCTCAAATGCATCAACTCTTCTTCTATTATGCCTAGTCATTGTCCAGCTTTCTGATGCATAGTAAGTAACTGCAAAGACCATGGCTTGAATAAGGCACGTGTTAGTCTCCAGACTGACATTATTGCTTTTCAGTACTTTGGAGAGGTCTCTGACAGCAGGCATTCCCAATGCAATTTGTCTTTTAATTTCCTGGTTGGTGGTACCAAGAGTCTTGACTGTGGAGCCAAGCAAATTGAATCTGTTGGCAATTTCAATCTCTTCATCGTCTATCATGATGCTACTAATCAGCCCAGTGATGAGAATCTTCATTCTCTTAATCATCACTCTCTTCAATTCATATTGAAGGTTGCAGTCCTTGAACTTCTCTGCTGCAAGAGCTTCAGGCCCTTCCCAGTTTCAGCCAGCAGGGTTGTGTCATCTGCATAACACAGATTCTTGATGAGTCTTCCTCCAATCTTGATGCCACATCTTTTCATATAGACCAGCTTCCCAGATAATCTCTTCCATATATAGATTGAAAAGGAATGGAGATAAGACACATCCCTGGTTTATAGCCTTCCCAATTTTGAACCATGCAGCGTTTCTTTGCTCTGTTCTGATGACTGTCTCCTGGTCTAAGTTTCAAATAAGCATGATCAGGTGTTTTGGAATTCCTATTCTTCTCAGAGTCAGCCATAGTTTGTCATCCACATGGTCAAATGCCTTTACGTCATCAATGAAACACAGATAGAAATTCCTCTGTACTCTCTGTTTTCAGCCAAGATCCATTGAACATTAGTTATCATATCCTTAATACCACCACCTCTTCTAAACCCAGCCTGAAAATTTAGAACTTCTCTATGCTAATGTGCTGTTCCAATAATTTTTGGATAATTTTCAGCAGAATCTTGCTTGCATGTCATATTAATCATGCACTCTGTATGGTCACATTTCTTTGGAATGGGAACAAATATAGATCTCATCCTGTCAGTCAGCCAGAAGTTTTCCCTCCAGATTTCTTGGCACAATTTGGTGAGCACATCCAGGACAGTGTCTGTTTTTTGAAATATGTCAATTGGTATGCCATCAATACCTGGGGCTTTGTTTTTTGCCAATTCTTTTTTTAAAAAAAATTTATTTTATTATTTTTCATGTGTGCCGTAAAATTGGATCTGACAGTCACAGGAGGAGATTGCCCCTCCTTCTCCAGCAGAGCATCTGGTGGATAAGAACTGTGTACCTCTGGGATTCCAGTACAGCTTCTTGCCACTAGGCCACCAGAACTCCCATTTTTTGCCAGTTCTTTCAGAACAGCTTAATTGTCTTCCATCATTACCATCGGCTGTGGCTCATATGTTGTTTCATGAAATTCTTCTCTGTCCACCAATTTCTTTTGGTATAGTGACTCTTTAAACTCTTTCCATCTTCTTTTAGTGCTTCCTGTATCATTTAATATTCTGCCTAAAGCATCCTGAAGTATTGCAACTCGATGCTTCAATTTTGTTCTTCATTTCCTTCTAGAGCAAGTTCAGCCTCTTTGATTTTCTGACTCCAGCTCTTTTCATTTCAGTACATTTCCTTATACTTTGTTTTTCTCATGCTGCCCTTTGAAATCTTCTGCTCAGCTCAATGGTACATGACAAAGGAAAGATTTAACTATATTAAATAATCTAATAAAAATGAACAGCTAAAAGGTCCAGCAACACACACAAAAATAAATTCTAAATGCAAATTCACAAAACAATCTTTCAAAAGTGGGTTCTTAAGAAATCTTTTCATTTGCACTTGTTTATGTGTGTAATAATGTAAAAACTTGGAGTTTACAAAAATTAGATAATAAATTAAAGGTTTACTGATAATTCCTTTTCCTGAAGTGTAAAATTTCAGGCAGTAGCATGAAGAAAAGCGGTATGAATTCAATATCCATTACAGTAGTACATTACTGAGCTGATAGATTGTCTCATTTTACAGACAGTGCAGGAGGGGAAGACCCTCTATGAGGTGGATTGATTCAGTGATTGGGGTAATCGGGATGGGTGTGTCAGAGGCAATGCGATTAGCACAGGAAAGAGCAGGCTTTAGGGCTGTTGTACATAGGGTCGCTATGAGTCACAAACGACTCTACGGCACATAACAACAACAACAACAACATCTTCTAAGAGACACATATGACATATAACATGACACGCTATAGTCCAGGGCAGTAAATTTGATCTAAATAAAACCAAACAAACAAAAAATTGTGCTTCTAAAGAAATTCCTCCCATTTTTCCACAGATAGAAAAGCGGAACAGGAGAGACATATATGAGGCAAAACTATTCTGAAGGGGTGAATATAAAGTGTCTAAATAAATTGCCATTGGATGTGATATAGGCATCATCTTAAACCCATATGTCACATTTTACCCCAAATTAAATGTCAGTTGATTGAAGAACTAAATATATGAAATGGAAGTACCAAATAGAAGTTGATAGAAATGCATATTTAAATTATATCACCAAAAGTGCTATTTTTTGCACATCGGTAATAGAAGAAACAGCTAATGAGAATATAGAGAAGACAGCCACTAGAAAGAGAGAAAAAAGGGAAGCACAATTTCTGTGTGCCAAAAACTTCCTTAAAGAACTTGTTAAAATGCTTTTTCTTTCTCTGTCTCTAGAACAATAAATACCTTGATCTCATGTTTTTTAAACTGCTTTCTTCCCAATTGTTTAGTTAGTTATTTAGTGATTTTGATCAGGACAAAATGGGCATCAGTGGCAATCTCAGAAGTCCACATTCTTATGTTCCAGACTGACTGGTTCCTTCACTCAGTCTTAGCCCCCACATGGGGCCAAGTCAACAAAGACAGAGAGCCACATGACTCCTTGCTTCTCAAAGTCAGCAAACCTTTTGCACTTATTCATGTGCATGCTCTGTCAACAATGCTGATGGAGCATATCCAAACTCAGCCTGCCTCTTCATTGCTGCCTGCCTCTTAGTTCCATTTCAGTGGATCCAGGTGGTCATCATGAGTAAGCATACTTACCATCCCCCTTTAACCTCACGCCCTAGATCGAAGTTGATAGGTAATCACCTTACCCTACCTCAGAAACCAAACTGCTTGTTCCAGTTTTAAAAGGTTAAAATATTCCTCCCCTCTTTTCTTTCCTCCTCTCTTTCTTTAAAATGTACACAAAAGTCCAAAGAAGATTGATTCAAATGCAAATTTCTTCAAAGGGTGGGGCTTAATTCTCCCCCTCCCCCATGCTAAACTCAATGTTATCTAATCTATTGCTTTCAATAAGCATTTCTCCAGGGCAAATTCTCCTATTTTAGTATATCCAACTAGCTTCAGGATAAATGACAGGCTTTCAAAAAAGTAGTAGTACATCAGGAAGTGTCCTGTCTCCATACCTTTCCAACCTATATGCATACAGATCATTCTGGAGGCTGGACTTTACAAGGAGGATATGGCATCAGAATTGGAGGAAGACTCATCAACAACCTGTGATACACAGATAACACAATCATGCTTGCTGAAACTGAGGAGCACCTGAAGCACTTGCTCTAGAAGGTTAAGGACTACAGTCTTCAATATTGAAGCTCAACATCAAGAAGATAAAGATTCTCATGAACAGGCATTACCATGACAGATGAAAAAGAGACTGATATTGGTAACAGCTTCAGCTTATTTAGTTCCACAATCAACACTTTTGGTACCAGCAGTCAGGAAATCAAAAGATTAATTGCACTTGGAAATCTCCTGTCAAGGACCTCTTCAGAGTACTGAGAAGCAACAATGTAAGGTTAGAGATTAAGGTTCACCTGATCCAGGCCATATTCTTCGTAATTACTTATAATGCGCCAGAGAGCTGGACAATGACAAAGGTGACAGATGAAGAATCGATGCCTTTGAGTTGTGGTGCTGGAGGAGTATTGAATATATCATGGACTTCTAGGTGAATAAACAGATCTGTCTTGGAGAGGGTGAAAACAAGTTTCGCATATACTTTGGGCACGGGATCAGGAGGGACCAGTCCTTGGAGAAGGACATCATGCTTGAAAGGGTGGAGGGACAGTGCAGGAGAGGAAGATCCAGATGATAAAGATTGGCAGAGGGTACTTAAGGGGGATAGATGTGTTGGAGTCAGTGAGACTGGCTTAGGATAGAATAGACGTCAGAGCTATTATACATAGGATCGCCATGAGTCACAGGCAGCTTGATGACACATAACAATGAAAACAACAATAATAATTTCTATCATACATCTTAACATTACATCAGGAAAAAATCCCCTCTTAATTATGTATACAGTGTATCTTAACATTACTATATAAACATAAAAACCCAGTAAAATTCATAAAGTTAACAAAAACCTTAAGACAGCAACAATAACTCCTTGTAACCCCAGAATTAAACACTTTTGGATCCAGTACCGTCCTTAGAACCTCTGCTGTGCGTAATATCATTATTTGTCACTGTGTCAGTTTATTTTATTAAGAGTCTTCTCTTTTCTGTTTACACTAGGCTTTTCCAAACATGGTATCTTAGAGACATAGGGAGGAAAAGGAAAGTATTGAAGTACATATTAGGAGAGAAAACTGGCAGGAAATTATTAATTGATTGACTGAGTGTAGATTTTAGAAAGAAGAGAATATCAATGTTAACTTCCAGGTTTCTACAAGCCAAAAAGAATAAATTAGATGATGATTTTCACTAAGGAGAAAGCAACAAAAAAAGATGAGATTTTTAGTTCATTCTTGAAATGCACAAAGTTGAGTCTATGAATCTAGAATACAGTTATCAATCTGAGAAGAAGGTCAAATGACACTTATTACGTTCTTGTTAATGTTCTCACTGATTCTGTGGACTACTATAAAGACAAGAAAGGAGCTGGTTTTAGACATGGGTGTGAAAAATTGCAGTAAAAAGAGTTATTTTTGTTTTGGTTTTTTTTTCTTCATTTCTTTAAAGCTTGCTTAAGATGTGCTTCTTTGAACTGTACTTGAGAAACAGCGCTGCTTGATCTGAGAAGGAAGAAAGAAAAGATAGTTTCTAAAAGACAGTTCAAAGTAATCATTTTTCTTTTCTAGTTTGCTGAAGACTTAGAGTGAATGCATCACCATTGGTAAGCAGTTTCTGGTAGCAGATCAAGTCTACAGTAATTCAATTCCAATGCTTTTGACAAAAATGCATTACTGTTAATTAAAATATTAGTATCTGTTGCTGTTATGTGCCGTCAAGTTACCTATGACTCATAGCGACCCTCTGTACAATAGTTCTGAACCCTGCCCTAGCCTGACCCAATTTCACTGTCTCTAACATACCTATCTACCTCACCTCAACATCCAAATAAACTTTCTGATGTATCAAAAATTATGCCTAAATACTATCTGAACTATGAAGAGGACTAATTTTCTTGATTCTAAGATTTTATTTCTATGGCCACTCTGAGGACACCAGCTATGGTATAAGGATACTGCAAACTGAATCACAGCTGAGAGAGAAAGAAGGTTATAATGTTCCAGGAATTATAACATTTCACTGGAAATAATTTAAATTTTCTAACAAAACTATTATTACTTTATAATTTAGCAGCTCTCTGTATGGGCTTTACCATCACTCATCCGTAAAGTTTACTGAATAGTGAGTGCAAAAAAGCAATTTGTGGATGCCAAAGATTTAGTGGCATGACAAACACAGACATTTGAAAACTAAACTAAACTAAACTAAACTAAACTATATTTACAGACTATTCACAAGGAAGCAACAGAAGAAAACTAAAACAATATAACAATGATGATAAAAAATGACTATGACTTTTGGAGTAATTTATAATTTGGAAATTTATTTAGCTTCTTCTTCCAAGTCAGAAAGTGAACATATTTCATAGTCAGCTATTTTTAAAACAAGAATTTATAATTTTAATAGAAAAGTTCATAGATATGCAAGATAAGATGTGAAACCAGGTAACCCCAGAAAACCCATTGGAGGATCAGCTTTGGATCTGTTTCGACTTGATGATACATAACCGTAACGACATTCAATCTTTATGCTGAGAAAATAATTTGAGAAACTAGACTACAAGAATAATATAGCTTCAGAATTAGAAAATAATTCATTGACAAACTGCATTATGCAAATAACACAAACTTGCTTGTTGAAAGTGAAGAGGACTTGAAACACTTGCTGGAGAAAATCAAACACTACAACCTTCAATATAGACTAAATCTCAATATCAAGAAAATGAAAGTCTTCATCACTAAGCCAATAGGAAATATTATACTACGTGGAGAAAAGACTGAAGTTTTAGATCTGCAAAAAACACCATGGCAATAGCAGTCAAAAAGGAAAAGATATGTTACACTGGGAAAATCCACCATCTAGGACCTACCTAATGTGCTAAAGATCAATGATATTAGTTTAAAGACTAAGGCACACTGGATCTAGGCATGGTGCTTTCAATTGCTTTATATGCATCTGAAAGTTGGACAACAAATAAAGATGACAGAATCATTAGAGAAACAAAAAGAGTACCTCTTGGTGGTATAGTTGGTAGAAAGTTGCACTGCTAATCTGAAGGGAAAGATGGACAATCTCTTCCTGTGTGATTTACAGCCTCTATAAAACCAAGTGAGAGGTTGGACAGCCATGAGTTGGTTGAGAGCAGTGAATTGAGGTAAGATGCTCTCAACACAAATACTTTTGAACCACAGGAGTTGAGCTTTTTGAAACAGTCAATCTTTCTAAGTACGTCACTAAGCAGTGTGCAAGGGTTTCCAATGATAGGGCCTAACTGAGCCAGAGCTGTTGTTGAACCAGGATTCACAGTTTAGGCACATCAACTGGTAACGCATCTCCCTGATCAAGGGACTTTAGGACCAGTAAAAGTCAATGAAATACAAACTTTTAAGTATTTAAAAAATCTTTCTTGGACCTAACTAAAGCCTTCATTGACTAAAACCTGTAAGAATAGTTAAACTTTACCAAAGTGCTATGTATAAATCCAAAATGTTACATAGTATGAAAAGCATTCATATTTGGCTTTGAAATGTATTTTTGTACTAGCATTTGAATGTGTGTCTGATGTTCTGAGAAATTATTTCAAAGAGATTAATGAAGCCGTACTGTGAAGACCTGAGTCAGGAAAGCTGGGAAATTGTCCAGCTTTCTCTTCATCATGCCTCCCTGCTGAACTCAGCTCTGACACCCACTCCTGACTCCACAAGGAAGAGCAAAAATGTCTGAGATTAATAACAGGCCTGCCTTACACAAGGGAGATGGGAGCTTAAATACCACAACCTCTTTGTGTTTAGTTGGTTGTTTTTTTTTATTTTTTTTCCCCAGACAACATTTTTTGAATAAGTATTCTTTAATAAAATAACTAATTTATCTTTGCTGACCTTTAACATTCATTTTCTTCTTATTCCTATCCAAAGCCATTAGTTTTCATTTAGAGACTCAGCGCTCCCAGAACATTGGCTCTTCTTTATCTCCAGGCCTGGACATGGACAATTTCTCGATAACAGCTGAGGTATGTTACCTTGAAATCAGTACATACCCCCATTCCCTTCTCAACTGTATTTGGGTTCAATAAGCTAACCCAGTACCAGTCTCAACAATACACAAGTGCTGCAACTAGGGTCTCATTCAAGCCTTGGCTGATTTCATACATACATGCACATGAATGTATATATGAAATACAGTCTTTGTCCCTGCTGCAGTCATTTTAATAAATTCATCAAAAAAAACAGCACATCACAGAAAATGAGCAAGCTAAGTAAGAGAAGCAAAGCTAGAGTCCCCCATATAAACGGCAGTATCAAATTGTACCTGAGGCTTGTCCTCCTTCCACTAATATATACACTGAAATAAAATTGTTGTTTATTTGTCAAGGCAATCAACCTCAGTCTTTCTAGAATTTATTATTTTAAAGCCTCCTAATTACAAAGTAAGTCAACAAACAGATAATTAAAATGATTAGGAACTTTCAAGCAAGTATGTTAAAATATAAACATTGCCAATTAATACAAATTAATTGAAAAAATTTACTCTGAATAATCACACATCAATAAATTAATCTCTGTGTGTGTGTGTCTGTGTCTCTGTCTTTTTCTCTCTTGCCTTTCTACACAACTTGCAAGAAAAGATAAAACTACAAAAAAGAAACTCAACAAAGATCTACACAATAAACCAACTCAATTTCATATATTATATAAAGGCTAATGCACCCTAAAAAAACCTCAATACACATTCTTCTTTAATTTGCATGGAACATTCTCAAGAATAGATCACATTTTAAGTCACAAAGCAAACTTCAATAAATTAAAAACAAACAAACTATTGAAATAAAAAGCATTTTCTCAGACCATAATACTACATTAAAAATTAGTAACAAGAGAATATAGAGCAGAAATAAAGAAAATAGAAAAACATTGAAATTATCAATAAGACCAGGAGTTGGTTCTTAAAAATGTCAATAAAATTGTAAAACAATGAAAGAATCTTTTCTTTTACTTTTCCATAATTTTTGGACTCATGTACTTATAACTTGTTAGTCAAATTTGTGTCTTCTAGGTTGCAACACCCCCATGATACATCTTGAAGGATATGTACATGTACAGCCAAGCACAATCAATGAGTGCATCTGAATTCCAAAATCAATCTCCATAATAGTCTACGTGTTTCCTACTGCCAAAGGGGCCCTTTAGAGTAGTGAGAGAAGATCTTCACCCTGAAACCCACAGCGTCCCTTTTCAGCAGGAAGTAGCTAAGAGAATACGCCGTCCCCTTTTCCTTATGACTCAGGGTGAAGTCTCTCTCAGGGAGGAGTGATAGGGAATGGCAAAGGATACACTGACAAAGAAGATTAATCAGAACTGGCTTTGACAAGCACTGTGGCATTTGGACAAGAACAAACTGGGAGGAGGGTAGAGAGAATAGTGCAACAATGAATGAGTGGAAGCCCAAAATCTCTGTAAATGTTTATGAAAATTAATAAAATATAATTATAAAAAAAATGTCAATAAAATTGAGAAACCATTAGGAATATTAATGAAAGAAAAGATATAAATAATAGAAATAATACATGAAAGGGGCAATTCCACAACAGAATCAACTAAAAGAAAAAGGTTAACAACTGAATATTACAAAAAACCCCTATACTCAAATAAATATGAAAACCTAGAGGAAATGGATGAATTCTTAAAAACTCACAATTTACCCAAAGACAAAGACAGAACTAGACCCATTATAAAAGAAGAAATTTAACACTTAATAAAGCAACTTCCAATGAAAAAAATCCACCCTGGACCAGGTGGCTTTATTAGTGAATTTTATCAAACATCCAAAGAAGAACTGTCACCAATTCTATATACAGTATTTCAGAAAATAGAAAAAGATGGAATTCCACCAGACCCATTCTATGAAGTATTCTTAATAACAAAACCAGATAAAGACGTCACCAAAATAGAAAGCTATAGACCAATATCTCTCATGAACATAAATGCATAAATCCTCAATAAAATCCTAGCCAATAGAATCCAACAGTACAAAAAAAAATTACCATGACCAAGTGAGATTCATCAGAGGTATGCAAGAATGGTTCAACATAAGAAAAACAATCAATGTAATTCAGTACATTAAAAAAGCAAAGAACAAGAACCACATGATCCTATCAACTAATGCAGAAAAAGCCTTTGGCAAAATCTAACTAGAGACACAAAATATCTATACACAGAAAATGAAAACATATCACTGCAAAAATAAAAAGAAAACAAACAAAACAAAAAGACCCAGAGAAATGGAAGAATATAGCATGGTTATGGATAGAAAGTCTCAATATCATGAAAATGACAATTCTACCCAAAGGCAATCATTGAGTTCAGTGCAATTCCAACACAAATACCAACTCCATTCTTCAATGAGATGAAAAAAGCAATTTCCAAATTTATCTGAAATGGAAAGAGACCCTGAGTAAGCAATGAACTCCTGAAAAAGAGAACCAAGGTAGGAGATAGCACACTCCCTGCTCTCAGCTGTGGTAGTCAAGACAGAGTGGTACTGGTACAGTGACAAACACACAGATCAATGGAATAGAATTGCTGTCTTAGAAATCAGTTAATCTACCTCTGATCAACTGATTTTTTTGGCAAAGGGACAAAATCAATTAGATGGGGAAATGGCAGCCTTTTTAAAAAAATTGGGTACATTTTAATTTTTTTTTTAAATTGCTTTGCTTACAAAGCTCAGTACACATTGTGTTTCACACAATTTTTCATTCAGACTGTATTTTACAAAATCATTCTCATGTATCATGGTGTTGGCAAAATTTGAAAACCCTCTGTAGAAAGCTCAAGAAAGACCTCACACCATACACAAACAAAACAACTCAAGGTGGATCAGGACCTCGAAGTAATGCAAAAGACTATAAAGTTGATCTCAGAAAAGATTGGAAGAACTCTAGACATCCCAAGCAACAGTATGAACAGTCTTCCAAACACCTTTAAAAACTTGCAACCAGGAAAGAATAAAATAGATGAATGAGAGTTTCTAATAATTAAATCCCTATGCCCATAAAAAAATGGATTCCAATGGATTAAAAAGAAAACCTTTACACTGGAAAAATTATTTGGCCATGATATATCAGATAAGAGACTCATATCTAAACTTTATAGACTATTCAAACACTTCAAAAAAGAAAAGTTAAACAACCCAATCACAAAATGGGCACAAGCTTGAACCATTCAGATGACAAACAAACACATGAAGAAATGTTCAAAATCTCTAGGTATCAGAGAGATACAAATAAAACAACTATGAGATATCAGTCCACCCCAGCAATAATAGCAAAGTTCAACAGAGCAGCAAACAACAAATGCTGGTGAGTTTGTGGAGAGGTTGGAACCCTTATTCACCGCTGGTGGGAGTGTATAATGAAGCAAACACTGTGGAAGGCAGTCTGGAGCTTTCTCAAAAAGTTGAAAATATAAATACCATCTGGCTTAGTAATTTCACTACTGGGAATGTACTCAAAAGAAACCATAGCCACTGCCCAAACAGATATATGCATACCTATGTTTATTGCTATGTTATTCACAATATTAAAATTATGGAAGCAACTCAAGTGACAACAAATGAATGGATAGAAAAACGATGGTACAGTCACACAATGGAATACTATGCAGCACTGAAAACTATGAACTCATAAAACATTACACAGTATGAGTGACACTGGAGGAAATTATGCTTAGTGAAGTATCTCAGTCACAACAGGACAAATATTGCATAACACACTGTTATAAATCAGGACTGAAATGGAGAGGAATTGGGAGGAAATTAGGAAAAGAAAACAGATATTAAACACTGCTTTGGAACAGATGAAGGAAACACGCGTTTAAAAGGAGTTTATGATTAGGCATTATATGTAAGACAACAGTCCAGAATAAAAGGTGCATCCCTTAGATCACTGGGGAGAGAAAGGAGAAGAGGAAGGAGAAAACTGTGCAACAATGAATGAATATTAAAAAAAGAAAATGAACTGGGTGAGAAGAAAAGGAGGGGAAGGAACAAAAATGTGCAACAGTGAATGAATGAATATCCAAGTTTTCTGTAAACTTTCATCAAAATTGCAATAAAAAAACAACAAAGAAAATGTTGTGGAGTATAGGTTTATACTGACTCAAATAGGGTTACCATCAATGAAAATAAACTCAGAATTGATTTGACCAATAGACACTGGTTATCAGCTTCCCCCTTTTAAACTTCTGGTTTCTAACCTAAGTAGTGAGGTTCTAACAGAAATACTAAAAATGGGTGATTTCAACAAACATATTTTTTTTTTTTTAGTTAAGAAGTCTGAAATGAGATTGTCTACTTTAAGGGAAAGCTTTCTTGCTCTGTTGGCTTTGAGGTAGATGGTCCTGTGTCTTCTGAGCTTCAACTCCTAGGTGGTCATCATGTAAGTTGGCATTTCTCTTCCCACATATGTTTGCTTGCTTTTCCAAATATCCCATTTTTTTATATTTTAAGAGATTAACTAAAAACAAGATCACCAAACTTTAATCCTATATCATCAACATATCAAAGACAACCCATTTCCACATGAGTTCATAATTATAGGCATATAGGTGATATTTCTCAGCACATATTTTTGGAGGACACAATTCATAACAATTATCCAACAACTTTCCTCAAAATTTGGCTTTGCATGTAAAATTTCCTTTACTTGTGAATAATTACCAATTTTTTCCACTTGTTGTTGTTATGTGCCATCGAGTCATTTGCGACTCATAGTGACCCTATGTACAATAGCCCTAAACCCTGCTCTATCCTGTGCCAATTGCATGGCCTCTGACACACACATCCTGATTTCTCCAGTCACTGAATCAATCCACATCATCGAGGGTCTTACCCTCCTGCGTTGTCCCTCCACCTTACCAAGCATGATGTCCCTCTCCAAGGACCTGTCTCTCGTTACACCATGCCCAAAGTATGTCAGATGGAGCGCCAGAATCCTTGTCTCCAAGGAGTAGCCTGGTTTGACCCTCTCCAGGATGAATCTGTTTGTTTTCTTGGCAGTCCAGGGTATATTCAATACTTTTCTCCAGCACCACAGCTCAAAGGATCAATTCTCCTTCTATTCTCCCTAGTCATTGTCCAACTCTCTGATGGATAAAAAGTGATTGCAAAGACCACAGCCTGTACCAGGTGCACCTTTCCACTTAGAATTTGGCATTTCAGTACTTATGCATCACTTTCCCTCACCCTTTTATATTCTCTAAACTGAATTTCCAAATATGAGAAGAAGAGAGACAGGCCTTGAGATGTAAAGGTGCATCTAGGGAACAAGTCAATTATTCCCAGAAAGAATTTTACTCTCTCTTTGTAACTTCTTCTTATCAACTTTCCTTACCCTACTCTAATCCTTCATGAAGGAAGATTACTTATTCTTAATAGTGTGGTTAATTATAATTTTATGTCACAATTACTATTGTAAAAAGTATCAAAAAGTAAGAAAATAATTCTTTACTAGTGAAATTTGGGTAAATAGCACAGGAATTAGCAAACACTGAAGAAAATTTATGAAACAAAATGAGGGAAAAGAAGCAATAATGCATTTTTTCTAATTTACTTAATTTGTTGTTGTTGTTGTTATTGTTATGTTCTGTTAAGGTAGTTGACAGAAAGCTGACCTTCCAGGGAGTTTTGCTAGACTATAAAGAACAAGGAAAAGAGGTTGCCTATCTTTCTTTTTTTTTTTTCTATAATTATATTTTATTAATTTTCATAAACATTTACAGAGATTTT
>NW_006399760.1:27210671-27220044 GCF_000299155.1 Elephantulus edwardii | reverse complement strand
CACAAATTTGACTAACAAGTTATAAGTACATGAGTCCAAAAATTATGGAAAAGTAAAAGAAATATTCTTTCATTGTTTTACAAACCCTCCCCCAGGTCCTCTCCACCATGTAGCCCTCGCTCTAGTCTCCTGTGATGACAGAAATACCCAGTTATCTTTCTACTTCAGAGCAGCCACTGGATTCAAATTGCCTGCCTTTGGGTTGATAGCAAAATTCCTTACCTTCCTAGGCCACTAGAATGTTGTTTCCTAGATTTACATTATTATAATATCCAACTCTGTCAAGTGTTTCTGTAAATGATTATATATTTCTAGTTGAATCCTTTAAATAATAATTTATAAGTAGGTTTTAAGTATCTAAAAACTATTTCCAGACGTTGGAAAAGAAATTCAATTACTGAGATAGCATGCTAAGAAATAATTCCAAGAACAGAAACAAGGTACACATGCAAAAATGTTTACTGGCATTAATGATAATATTACAAAATTGGTCAAACTCAAGCAAACTACAGTAAAAGGTTATTTATGCAAACAATGGTATATCTACTTGATGGACTAAGGAAATAATGTTTATAAAGATATGAGAATAATAGAAAATGCATACATTAAGCTTAAATGTGGAAAAGGACACAAAAACTATAGGTGCAGATAGAGTAAAATAATTTACATCACATAAATCTGCATTTAGGAAAATAAAAGAAATATACTGAAATAGTAGTGATAGTTGGTTTGGATGATGCCATTATGACCATTTTTTTGCTATTCTGCTTTTTCATATTTTTAATATGTTTGCCAATAAATTTGGATTAGGTTTGGGTGAATATTGCTTTCTTATGTGTCTATTTAAAAAAACGTAATTGGTGAATGACTGAATTAGAGACTATTACAGAGCCAACGTCACGCACAGCTACTAGAGGATCTTGAATGTTAGCAGCCACAGGAGCATGCACCCTTCCCTCTGGATACTATGTAGTGTCCCAGTGAGTGCCTTGTCCCAACAGTTGGTGCTACCCTCCCAACACTGAGTGTCTGTCACTGTACCTGAGACCTTGGATGTCTCCTTTGAAGGACCTGGGGTAGTGTTGACCAATCCTGGCTAGGATACAGCCACACAGAGACCCTAGCTGACTGTGTGAAGATCAGAGTAGAGTTGTGTGAAACCTTGTCAAAGGGCAAGCCAGACACATATTGTAAGTGATATAGTGTAACCATAATTCACTTAATTAAGATTAGTAGCAGAATATATGCAGTTCAGAGTCAACATTTGCTTGTTTGCTGTAAAACTCCAGGATTTCTGATACCAGCTACTCCTCCTTTGTTCAGTTTCCTAGCTTCTCTATTTCCCTTGGAGGAAGGTCTCCCAGAAATTCAGACTCTTCAGGGGAATGACTCACATGACTGTAGTTATGCAGGCTGGTTTTTCAGAGACTGGTGAATGATGTATACAATTAGTTGCGGTGTAGCTGGAATATGGTCATCCCAAAAAGAGAGAGTAGCACTGGAATCCTGTGAGTTTACATAAACCTCTAGCAAGCTGGGGCTTATATCCTAATTCTCTCTGATGTACTACAAACTTTATAGCAAAATAAACAGCTAATCATTGACTAGGAAAGACATTTTTTTCCAAATTAATTTTTCTTATTAATTTTAATAAACATTTACAGAAATTTTGGATTTTCATTCATTCATTGCCTCACTTTTCTCCCTGCCCAACCCTCCCCACCAGTTCGCTCCCCTCTCCGAAAAGAAAAAAAAAATTCCTTCATTGGTGTACAATTCCCCCATCCCTTCCCCCCACCCCCCACCCTGAGTACACTTCTCTATGCAACCTTAATTCTGGATTCCTGTGCTAACCATAATACTCTATCATGTGTCACCTCTAATCTCTTAGATATGACAGTCACAGGCTGAGAAGAGAGGACTTGAGGTTCTCAACCCCAAGATCCTTGTCCATCCATGAGGTCCATACTCTGGCCCCATGGTCAGGAGCTTTAGTACAAAATTAAGAAATTAATTTTTAATTAATATCTCCATATTTATTCAGTCTGTATGCTGAGCAGATTGTTTGAGACGCTGGGCTGACCCTATGAAGAAGAATGGAGCATCAGGATTGGAGGAAGATTCATCAGTAACTTACATTATGCACATGATATAACCTTGCTTGATAAAAATGAGGGAGAATTTGCTGGGGAAGATCAAATAATACAGTCTATAATATGGATAGAATCTCAATGTAAAAAAAATTCTCACCATTGGACTGTAGGCATTATCATGATAGATAGAGAAAAGATTAAAACTGTCAATGACTTCACTTTGCTTGGATCCACAATTAACACTCTTGGTGCCTGTGGTCAGGAGATCAAGAAATGTATATTTCACTGGGAACCTCTGCAATCAGGGATCTCTCCAAACTGTTAATGCATAATGATGTCAGTTTGAAAACCAAGATGTCCCTGATTCAGGCCTTTTCAGTCACTTGCTATGTCGCTGAGAGTTTGACAAGGAATAAGAATGACAGAAGAATAATTGATGCCTTTCAGCTATGTTGTTGAAGAAGACCACTGAATATACTAGGGACTGCCAAAAGAGCAAATATATCTCTAGGAGAAAGTGCAACCAGAGTGTTCCTTGGAAGCAACCATAATAAAGCTTCATCTCTCATACTTTGTGGTTGTTTCTAGGAGAGGTTATCCTTTGGAGAGGGACATCATGTTTGGAAAAGGGGGGGGGGAAGAAGATTCTTAACCAAATAGATTGACACAGTGATTACAACAATGAATTTGAGTCTATCAGAGATGATAAGGATGGCACAGGATAGGACAGGGATTTGTTGCTCATCAAACTGCTGTGATATTCAAATTGATGATACCTAACAACAACAACAACAATGGATGAAAAGGACAAATACTTGGACAAATAGAAATTGAACAATTTATAAAAACAAGACAAAAAATTGCCAACAAAAAAAATAGCCCTGAACCAGATGGTTTTACCTGCACATTTTGACAAACATTCAGAGAAGAGCTATTACCAAATCTGCATAAACTTGTTATAAGAAGAACTATTCCCAGACTCATTCTATGAAGCAAACATAATTCTGTTATCAGTCCTGGTAAAAATACTACCAAAAAAGAAAACTAAAGACAAGCATCTCTCAAGAAAATAAATGTAAAAATCCTCAGCAAAATAGTAGCCAATAGAATTCAGCAACATATTAAAAGACTAATATATCACGACCAGGTAGGATTCAAAACAGGCATTCAAGGATGGTCTAAAATAAGAATAACAATAAATGTAATCCTTTACATCAATAAAACAAAATATAAGAAGCATATGGTCATCTCAATTGATGTGGCAAAGGTTTTTGGCAAAATTCAACACTCTTTCCTGATTAAAAAACTCTCAACTAAGAAAGAATAAAGAGACATTTTTCTACATAATTAGCAGCATATATTCTAAACTAGCAACTGAAATCCTCCTCAGTAGAAAGAGATTATCATTCCCCCTAAAAACAGAGATTTGGTAAGGCTACTCCTTATCACCTTTGAGATGTGGTGCTGGAGAAGAGTATTGAATGTACCATGGACTGCCAAGAAAACAAACAGATTCATCCTAGAGAGGGTTAAACCAGGCTCCTCCTTGGAGGCAAGGATTCTGAGGCTCCGTCTGACATACTTTGGACATGTTGTAACGAGAGACAGGTCCTTGGAGAGGGACATCATGCTTGGTAAGGTGGAGGGACAGTGCAGGAGGGGAAGACCCTTGATGAGGTGGATTGATTCAGTGACTGGAGTAATCGGGATGGGTGTGTTGGAGCAAAGCGATTGGCACAGGATAGAGCAGAGTTTAGGGCTGTTGTACATTGGGTCGCTATGAGTTGTAAACGACTGACCTGATGACTGACTGACGGCACATAACAACAACAACTCCTTATCACCACTCCTTTTTAAATAGTGTATCCAAAGTCTTATTGAAAACAATTAGTCAAGAGAAGGCACTCAAATTGACAAAGAGGAAGTAAAACTTTCACTACATGTAAAGGATTGATACTATACATAGAAAATCCCAAAGACTCAAAAAGAAAACTGTTGGGCACAGTTGACCAATTCAGCAAGATAGCAAGACACAATATCAACATAAAAAAATAAATTGGATTTCTCTCCAGTAGCAAAGAAAACATAGAAGAGGGAATGTGAAAAACAGTACCAATCACAAAATCTAACAATAAGATAAAATAATTAGGAACAAATATAACTAAAGACACAAAAGACCTATATAATAAAAATTACAAAAGGCTACTACAAGAAAAAAAAGACAGAAAAATGAGAAAAAAAATAGCATGTTCATGGATAGAAACACTCAGTATTATGAACATGACAATTCTACCAAGAGCAATCTACAGATTCATTGCAATCTTTATATAGATATGAATGCCATTTTCCAACAAGATGGAAAAGACAATTTCTAGTTTTATCTGGAAAGGAAAGAGGTCCCGAGTAAGCAAGCAAAACAGTACTGAAAAAGAAAAGTAAAGCAGGAGGTATCATAACCTCTGACCTCAAAACTTAACATGCATCTAGAATAGTAAAGATAACATGGTACTGGTATAGTGACGGAAACATAGATAAATGGAATAGAATGAAACAACTCAAAAATCAACCCATCTACTATGGTGTATGTCAGTTTGAAGACTAAAGCCCACCTGATTAGACAATGATCTTTTCAATCATTTGCTATGCGTCTGAAAGCTGAACAGTGAATGAGGATGACAGCCAGAGAAATGATGCTGTTGAGCTGTGGTATTGGAGAAGAGTACTGAATACTCTATGGCGTACTGAAAGAACAAATAGTATATCTTGGAAAAGGTACAGCCAGAGTGTTCCTAGGAGGCAAGGATGGCAAAACTTTGTCTCTCTTACTTTGGATGTGTTGCTAGGAGAGCCTATTCCTTGGAAAAGGATATCATATTTGGGAGGTTGAAGGGTCAGTGAAAGATATAAGAGAGTTGCACTGCTAATCTGAAGGGGAAAATAGACAGAAAGAAAGGAAGACCCGTATCTAGATGGATTGACGTGGTGACTGCAGTAATGGGCCCAAGTGTTTCAGAGATAGTGACTATGGCACAGGATTGGACAGGATTCAAATCTGTTGTTCATAGGGTAGATCTGAGTTGTTCTCAATTCAATTGCACCTAACAACAACAAACTATGATTAGCTGATATTCAATAAGGAGAAAAAATCTGTTTCTCTTTCATAAATGATACTGGCAAAATTGGACAACCATCTGCAGAAAACTAAAGCAAGACCACCATCTCATACCATATATAAAAATAACTCAAAATGGATCAGAAATCTAGGAGTAAATCCCAAAACTATTAAGTCCATCAGAGAAAAAAATTAGGAACAAACTTAGAAGCCCTACTATATGGCATAACTAGGCTTTCAAGCATAACTAAAACCCATCAACAAGGAAAGGATTAAAATGAATAGATAGGACATTTTAAACATAAAATGATTGTGTGCATTTAAAAACAAAACAAAATTAAAAATAAAAACAAACAAACAAAACAAACCAACCCTTCCCTGACAGTGTAAAAAGGAAACCCAAAGACTGGGAAAAATATTTGGCAATTTTATCTAATAAAGGACACATAATTAATATTAGGAATAAAAAAATAAATTTTCTAGTATACTCCAGTATATCAACAAGAAAAAGACAGTCAAGTCACAAAATGCCTCAAAGAGATTAATAGCAAAGAAGAATGTCAGATGGTCAGCAAACACATGGAAAATGCTCAAAATCACTAGCTGTTAGAGAGATGCATATTAAAACAATTATAAGATATCACCTCACCCCAGCAACACTAGCAAAGTTCAACAGGGCAGCATACAGAAAATACTGGCAGAGATCAGAACTGGGTGAGATCAGTACTCTTGTACAATGCTGGCAGTAATGTAAAATGGTATAATCACTATTTAGGGCAGTCTGGCACATCCTCAAAAAGTTGGAAATGGAAAATCATCTGACCCAGCTATCACACTAATGGCAATAAAACTCAAAGAAATCAGAGCTGTGACATAAACAGATGCATTTTTGTTGTTGTTAAGTGCTGTTGAGTTGTAGACAACTCATAGTGACCCTATGAATGAAAGACCTGAACACTTGCATGGCTTTTATTGTTTCTCTAAATTCATAGAGTTTCCAGATGCAAGCTATTTTAGAAGTAGATGCTACTCCTGCTTCCATGCCTATTTTAATCTTGGAGCTCCACCAAACACTGTCCACAATGGGTAATCATTATTGCATTTGACAAATCAGTATCACAGTGTTTAGCATCACAGCAACCATGAGTTACCTTTGTACAGCAAATTAACAGACCAGTGCATTACCACTTAGAGGAATGTTTGACCAAAAACAATTAAAAGCAGGTCTTTTTTAAAATATGAGGTCAAATCCAATCAACTCACATCCAATTCTGAGCAAACATTCCACACCCAAACCTCAACCAAAAGCAGAAAACACACCTTTGTAGAATCCAGCTGCTCCATTCACTCATCTTCCCAAACTGGATTCCAGCCCCAAATTGGTGACCAAATGCCTTTTTAAATATGAGGCCAAATCCAATCATCTCAAACCCAATTGTGAGCAAACATTCCACATCTATGATGCAACCAAAAATCAGAAAACACACATTTGTAGAATTCAGCTTCTCCACTCTTTTTCCCAAACTGGGTTCTATCTCCTAAAAACATACATGCACACTCATATTTAAGACAATAATATTCACAATAGCAAAGAGAAAAATACCAAAGGGAAATAGCCCAGGTGCTCATCTACAGCTGAATGGTTAGAGAAACTACGGTACATTCAGAAAATGGAAAACTACACAGCAAGCAAAGTATTGAACTAATAAATATTAAACAATGTAAATGAGTATTATTGGCATTAGAGTGAGAGAAATATCTTAGTCACAAGGGTATATCGATTACATAATATCTTACATAATATCACTATTGCAACAATGGGATTGAGACTGGGTGAAGGGAAGAACAGGAAAATAATGGATAGATAATGAATATTGCACTGGAATGGGTAAAAAGAAAAGCAATCTGAAAGGAATTGACCATTAGACACCATGTGCACGAAAATAACAAGGCTGCTGTAATAATTTGCTTCACAAAGAAAACTGGGCGAAAAGGAGGAAGGAAAGTGTGCATGAGTGAATGAATGAAATTAACCTCTTAGAAATGTTCACTAAAAATTTTTTAAAAATAAAATTTTAAAGAAGAAATTGCTCTTGATAACATTCTAAATGTTCTAAATTAATTATATAAGCATACTTTCTTTATCAAGTGTTTATTTTGAGCATTTTAAATTTTTATATGAATCAGTGCTCTTCCATTTATTTATTTATCCAAGGAATATTTTAAAGTGTTTAATATATGACAAGCACAATGATATGTACTAAGAATACTAATATTAACAGGACTCAATTCTTGTTCTCAGAGTTCTTATATTACTGAGGTTATTTTATTACATAATTCAATTAAAATATATTATGAACATGATAATACAAAAAATTGCAGAGGATAGCTAATCAGGTTAAGAGAGGGAGGTAAATAAATTTTCTGATTTAATTAAATCAATATAATATAAATTTAAATAAATATTATTTATCTTGGTACCTAACATTTATAAAGAGCTTATATTGGATCATATGATAATTTTTGTGCTCATATTAGCTTATTTATTAAGTATAACAACCCTAAGATGTTAATTGTGATGTAAATTTTACCATTATAATGACAAGAAAACAAGAATGCAGAGAATTCACACTGATATTAAGTGAAAAAACTGAACTTTGAGCTCACACAGCCTGGAAGTCTCTGTTTCTTCTAATTGTTGATATGAGAAAGGCTCATTCCAAACAAAAAGAAAAATAAGTAAAATAGCAAACAAGTGAGAAAGCTCAGGAAAGTGGAATGCTGGATTAATGCAGAAAGTGGGTAGTGTAAATTACAAAGCATTAGTTAGAAAATGATAAAAAGTCATTGAATTGGTAGTTGACTACAGTGACAACCACTTTGGTTATCAAAGGCTGTTGGCTGTAACAGAATTGCCACAATTAGATGGCTGTAACAAATAGAAATGTATGCTCTTATAGTATTTGAGGCTAGAAGTTCAAATCCAGGGTTCTGACTGCCAGAGAAGGCTTTTTTTTACCCTGTTGTTTCCATGTGACCTTAAGAATCTGTAAACACAATGTTCCTTGGAGACTTTCATATGTCTTGATCTTCCCTTGTGTTAAGAAATTCCAAGCTCAGAGACTTGAGCTTAAAGGATATGTTTTGCTTCCTATTCTTTCTTTATCCTCCCTTTTCTGTTCACTCTTCTCTTTCATATCTCATAAGACAAAAGATACTACAGGTCACATGCATAGGCAATTTCCGTTCTACCAGATCAGGACTGTGATAGAATTAAAAATATTGTATCCTACCTAATTATTTTCTAACTTATCAAATAATGGGGAATTATTCCATAATTACTGCATTATATTGTAAAATATACATATTTTGGTGTACAGAATTCAATCCATGAAAGCAACAAAGAGGCTGAAATAAAATGAATCCATGAATAACAAGAGTCTGAAAGCTCCTTTGAATTAGAAGAGAAACAATTGAAAAAGAGTTTCAGCAAATTATCTGATTGAATGCATTTTAGAAAGAGAACACTTTTGAATTAGTAGAATAGAATGGAGGGAATGTGGGGAAGAGATAATATGGAAGTAGACTTGATAATCTAATGTACTTAGATGAGTTTTTAATTTGCTTGCCTATAATCCACTAATTATCAGATGCTTATTTTAAAAATATTTTATGATTTTACAAATTTAGATATTGAGTTTAATAACAATGCCATTGCCTGTTATTTATATCTCACTGATGTTGAGCTAGAACTAACATGAAGCTGACAGACACTTCACTGGTTTTCTGAGATGGTAAACTGCAGGAAAAGAGTGTGTCAGGGTTGCATACTGTCTCCATATCTTTTTAATCTTTATGTGGAATAGATCATTTCAAAGGCTAGACTTTATGAGGAGGAATGTAATATCAGGATTGGAGGAAGACTCATTAACAACTTACATTATGCAGATGACACAACCTTGCTCACAGAAACTGAGGAGGGCTTGAGGTATTTTCTAGAGAAGGTCAAGGACTGTAGTCTTCAATATGAATTGAAGCTCAACATCAAGAAGACAAGGATTCTCACCACTGGGTTAATTGGCAACACCATGATAGATGGAAGAGAGGTTGAGGTTGTTAATGGTTTTAGCTTGCTTGGCTCCACAATCAACACTTTTTGCACCAGCAG
>NW_006399760.1:27189766-27210461 GCF_000299155.1 Elephantulus edwardii | reverse complement strand
AGAAAAGAAAAGAAAAGAAAAAGAAAAATTGCTCTGGAAAAGCTATTGTGAAGGACATCTCAAAAGTGGTGTAGAGCAACACTGCCAGTCTGAAAACTAAGGTATGTCTGATTTAGGCAATGGGCTTTGTAAATACTTGCTATGTGTCAGAGAGCTGAGCAATGACAAAAGAGGATAGAGGAAGAATTGATTCCTTTGAGTTATGAAGCTGGAGAATAGTATTGAACATACCATGGACTACCAAGCTTTATCTTGTAGAGGGTGAAATCAAGCAACTCCTTGGAAGCAAGGATTTTGAAGCTCTTTCTCCCACACTTTGGGCATGTGGCCAAAAGGGACCAGTCTCTGGAGAAGGACACTATGCTGGGAAGGGTGCAAGGACAGCACAGTAGAGGAAGACCTTCAGGGAAATGGATTGACACAGTAAGTGGGGTGAAGAGGGTAGGTGTGTTGGACATGGTGAATAGAGCACAGTTCAGAGCTATTGCATATAGGGTCACTATGAGTCACAGGTAACTCAATGGCACATAACAACAACAACAACAACAACAACAACAACAATTTGCCTGGGAAGAGATTGCCCACTTTTCTTGTTCAGAGCAGCTGGTTAATTTAAACTTAAGAGGGGCTAAGACATTGGGCTAGCAATCTAATTCCCTATAGACTAAGGAATCACTGTTGATAGGTACCATTGAGTTGAAGATGGTCCAGCTACTCTGTCAATAACAGATTGAAACCTTATCCTATCCTGCACCATCCTCACAATATCCCTCAGCTTGAGCCTTTTGTTAAAGTCACTGTGTCAATCCATCTTTCTCTCTTTCTCTGACCATTCCCAACATGATGCCTTCTACCATAGACTGACTTCTCATGATCACATGCCTAAAATATGTGCAATGAAGTTTAACCATCCTTACCTCTGGGAAAAGCACTCTGTTTACACTTGTGTCAAGACAGCTTTGTTTTTTCAGCAGCCCATAATATACTCAACAAATACTCTTTCCCAATATCACAATTGTTGTTGTGTGCCGTTGAGTCACTTGGGACTCATAGCGACCCTATGTACAACAGCCCTAAACTCTGCTCTGTCCTGTGCCAATCGCACTGTCTCTGATACACCCATCCCGATTACCCCAGTCACTGAATCAATCCACCTCATAGAGGGCCTTTCCCCTCCTGCACTGTCCCTCCACCCTCCCAAGCATGATGTCCTTCTCCAAGGACCTGTCTCTCTTACAACATGTCCAAAGTATGTTAGACGGAGCCTCAGAATCCTTGCCTCCAAGGAGCCACCCAGTTTAACCCTTTCCAAGATGAATCTGTTTTCCTAGCAGTCCATGGTTCCTTCAATACTCTTCTCCAGCACCACAGCTCAAAGGCATCAATTCTCCTTCTGTCCTCCTTTAGACATTGTCCAACTCTCTGATGCATAACAAGTGATTGCAAAGACCATGGCCTGTATCAGACACACCTTAGTCTCCAGAGAGACACCATACAAAGACATTAATTCTTCTCCAGTCTTTCTTCTCACTGTCCAGCTTTCCAATGATTATGAAAAAATTGAAAATATTGTGGGTTTTTAAAAATTATTATTATTAATTTTAATGAAAATTTACAGATATTTTGGATTTCCACTCATTAATGTTGTACTTTTTCCCTGCCCACTCCTTCCCTCCTGTTCATTCTTCTCTTTGAAAAGTAAAAGAAAAATTCTTTCATTGTTATACAATCCCTATCCCCAAGTCCACTCCATCATACAGTCTTCGTTCTGGACTCCTGTCATGACAGTAATACCTAATCATATATCCCTTTTAAACAGTTCTATCATCTGTTTAGTGCAGTATGCATAATTTATCCCATTTTCACTTTTGGTGGGAGTGAAAAATGGTGCAGACACTATGGAAGACAGTATGGCACTTTCTCAAAAAGTTGCAAATAGAAATACCATTTCATCCAACAATTCCACTACTTGGAATATACCCCAAAGAAACCATAACCACAACCCAAGCAGATATATGCACACCCATGTTTATTGCAGCTTTGTTCACAATAGCAAAGAGTTGGAAACAACCTAAGTGCCCATCAACAAATGAATGGATAGAGAAGCTGTGATATAGTCACACAATGGAATGTTACACTGCATTGGAAAAAAAAAAAACCGCATGAAATATTATTCAAAATGGATGACCCTGAAAGACATTATGCTGAGTGAAATATCTCTATGACATAATGCTGAGTGAATTATCTCAGTCACAAAAGGACAAATATGACATAATGTCATTGTTGTAAAATGGGACTGACATGGGGTTGGGGGGAAACTTAAAATATTGTGTTTTTAAACAGACACATCTTAGTCTTTAAATCAATATTCTTTTTCTTGGGCAATTTAAGAAATAAAATCTCCATGGTTTGAATCCATCAGTTGCTTTATGGGCAAGGATTGGCCATCTCTTCATGTGTTATTAAACTGTCCCACAAAATTTGCTGGAAGGTCAACTCTGAGTTAGTTTCAACTTGATAGTATATGACAACAACAACACAGCTCCCTAGCATTTTGCTATTCAGTAAAAATGACAATGGCTGTCATTATTATTGTAATTTACAGAACGTAAGATTTAAAAATGATGGAATATTCACTTTATGGGTTTAGAACCTTGTTTTCATTGGATTTCTTCCAGAATGCTTAAGTATTTTTTTCTTTTCTGAAAAATACTTACTTTCTCTGGTGTGTTCTTATTTGGCCAGATTTATCTAAATAAAAACTTTGCATGTTGTGTAGAGTCATTTTAAAACATTGTGTGCATCAGAAATTAATTTTAAAATGTTATTTATCTCAGTTTCCTGACAATCAAGGGAAATAATTTATAAAGCGGTACCACTCATTCAAAAGAATAGAAGAATATACAGATTGTGAAGATGGCACAGGGTGATTGAGCAGACTTTTCTTCTGTTCTCCCTACGTTGGTATGATGACTCCACAACACTCAAAAATGGCATTTATAAATTATAGAAGATGCACAAGATATATTGACTATCAAGTACAAAATGTTAGATGAGGGACGTTATCAGAAATATTACTGTAAAATAACATCCAAAGTATATTTATCAAAGTTAAGAATAGGGGGAAATTGAATGGAAAATACCAAAGGATGACCATATCTAATGAAGGAAAATAAATAACCAATTTCTAAACAAATAATGTAAAATAATTTTCTCTATTTGCTGCAGGATATCAAGGACTGTAGTTCTTCAGTATGAACTGAAGCTCAACATCAAGAAAACAAACATTCTCATCACTGGGCCAACTGGCAGCTTCATGATAGATGGAGAAGAGAATGAGATTGTTAACAATTTTAATTTACGTGCCCCCACAATCAACACTCTTGGAACCAGAAACCAGAAAATCAAAAGACTAATTGCACTGGGAAAGTCTGCTGTCAGGAACCTCTTTATTGTACTGAAGTGCAACAGTATTAGTCTGGAGACTATCGTATACGTGATCCAGGTCGTGGCCTTCACAATTGCTTGCTATGCATCCAAGAGCTGGACAATAACTAAGAATGATAGAAGAAAAACTAATGGTTTTGAGTTGTGGTGCTGGAGAAAAGTGTTGAACATACCATGGACTGCCAGGAGAACAAACGTCTATTGTGGAGAGAGTGAAACCAAGCTGTTCCCTGGAGGCAAGGATTTTAAAACTCTGACACACTTTAGACACATGGCCAGGAGGGACCAGTTCTTTTAGAAAGACATCATAGAGGGACAGGACAATAAAGGAAAAGCCAAGATAAGATGGATTGACTCAATTACTAGAGAAATGGGATTAAATCTGTTGGAGACAATGAGATTGACACAAGACAGAGCAGGGTTCAGAGCTAATATACATAGAGTCGCTGTGAATCACAGGCAACTCGATGGCACATACCAACAACAACAACAAGAAGCAACTAGTTGGGATACCAGAAATTAAACAATTGTTAGTAGAAATTTGAGTTAATAATAACAACCTGTAACAATAATGTGATTGACTTGAAAGTAATAACATCTGACCTATAATTAATTGCACACTGTGAATAATACCCATAAAAAGCATAAACAACTTAAAACTGATTCCTATGAGGTAATACATACCACTCACACACCCCATACCTACTTCTATCATCTAATTCGAATTGTCCTTCACAGAGCTCCTAATGTTCTGCAATTGAGTCCAGCATCCATTGCAATAGCCACAAAGAACTCACAGACCAAACTGACAATTAAGATGTTTGTTAGGGAAGTTAAGAGGTCGCAATTCTGGTGGAAGATAAGAACAGCTCTTCAGGTATGCTTGAAGGCCACTGACGCTCAGTCTCAAATATTTAGGTCAACGTTCTCTTGAGAGAGTCCTGATAATTATGGTGTCTCCACAAAACGTCAGTCCAACAGTAATTTTAGAAGAAGGCCTTCAGCTCTGCCTCTGTGGGATAGCAGACCTTGGTCAGCTCTGTCTCATGTCAATATATGGTTCTCTACTTCTCCTTTTATCTAGGTCCTGATCTCACACAGGAATCACTACTCCAAATGGACTTGTTGAAATCTCTACTTTTTCTTTCTTTCTAGTAGCAGTATTTCCCCTTTCTGTTGGTGAACTGGTTCAATTTAAGCTTGGAAAACTGGCAAGACTGACAAATCTTCTTGTTAGTAGTCTATGCAACTTGTTTGAACGTACCAGCAATTAGGAAACCAGGGAACACATTACACAGGGAAAATTCCTTGTCTGAAATCTCTCCAAAATGCTTAAGAGTAATGGTGCCAGTTTGAATGATCTGATTCAGGGGACAATTAATAAGTATGATAGAAGAATTGATGCCTTTGTGTTGTGGTGCTGGAGAAGAATATTGAATATGCCAAAAATGCCAGATATGAACAGATATATCTGAACAGATATGTCTCTGTGAAAGTGCAGCCAAAGCATTCCATGGAGGCAAAGATGACAAAATTTCATCTTTCATTCATTGGATGTGTAGCTATGTGACGATATTCTTTGTAAAGGACATTATGTCTGGAAAGATGGGGCATAAGCAAAAAAAAGAAAGATCCCCAATGATTTGTATGGCACAGTGACTTTAGCAATAGACTCTAGTCTGTCAGCGGTGATGAGGACGGCATGCGGCAGAGCAAGCTTCAGGTCAGCTGTTCAGTGAGTCACTATGAGTCTTACCTGGCTAGATGGCACTAATCAAATCAACATCTCAAAAGATACTGTTCACCTCCTTCACATCATTAACATAGTTCCTTTCAGACATGTGGGAAGACATGAAAATTAAGACCAAGGCTTAGAGCAACTTAGCTTACTTGAACATCAACCTTAAAACAGAAATTATTAAAAGCTGAATATTTTACTTTCATTTTTTTAACATTTAAAAGGAGGATGTATTTTGTCTTTTTGTATCATCTGTTAGGCAAGTACCAGTGGTTGATATGGTTAGGTATAGGGGGACACGGGGAAATTGGACCTTTTCAGCCATATAGATACTACTGCAGCTGCCACCACAGTCGACTAGATTTCTCATACCAATTAGATAGCTGTTTGAAAGGACCGAACTCCACTCGTTATAATTCTGTGTTCTCTTACTCTGCTTACTGGACCATAGATTGGTCTTGTAAACTTTTCAGCATCTGTACATATTGCTACTGCTACCACCACTAATCTAGGTTCCCTACTTTCTGGTTTCCATGGCATGTGGATAATTTTTCAAGATGATTGTACTGTCCTGTGCTGTTTTTCTTTCTGTGTTTTGTTGCTTTTCTTATTTGGTGATCCAATTGAGTCTCTCCCTTCAGCTAGTGTTTGACACACATTCTTTCCTTTCCTTTTGAAACCATGAGTTGACGAATATCTTCCCTAAATTTTCTTTGTTTTCTGATGTCTTTAGTGCAGAGACTGTGAATTGCCATGTGCTTAATTCACCATTTTGATAGAAGCATGTTGGTTCAAAATCAGGAATGGAATGTGTCAGGGGTGTATCCTTAACCATACTTTTTCAATCTATATGTGGGGCAGATCATTTGGGAGGCCAGACTTTATGAAGAAGAATGTGGCATTAGGAATGGAGTAAGACTGATTAGTAACTTGAGTTATGCATATAATACAATCTTGCTTGCTGAAACTGAGGAGGACTTGAAGCATTTGCTGCAGAAGGCCAAGGACTGCAGTCTTCAATATGGATTGCATCTCAACAGTAAGAAAACAAAGACTCTCACCATTATGGCAATTGGCAGCCTCATGATATATGGAGAAGATACTGGGGTTGTTAACAATTTTATCTTGCTTATGTCCACAATCAGCACTCTTGGCACCACAGTCAGGAAGGCAAAAGACAAATTACTATGGAAAAGTATACTGTCAGGGACCTCTTCAAAGTGCTAAGGATCAATGCTTACTTCAGCAGCACATATACTAAAATTGGAACGATACAGAGAAGATTAGGATGGCCTCTGCGCAAGGATGACACACAAAGTGCTAAGGATCAGCAATGTCAATCTAGAAACAAAGGTGCCCCTGATCCAAGTTATGGTCTTCACAATTACTTACTATGTATCAGAGTTCTGGACAATGACTAAAGATGACAAAAGAAGAATTGATGTCTTTGTGTTATGATGCTAGAGAAGAGTACAGAATCTACTATGGACCAACAAGAGAACAAACAGATCTGTCTGGGAGAGGGTAAAACCTGGTTCCTCCTTTGACCAAGAACTGTGAAGCTCTGTTTCACAGAAAGATGTCATACTCAGAAGGGTGAGAGTCATTCAGGGCAAAAGAAGACACCCAGTTTGAGATAGATTGATACAGTGACTGTGCAATGGGGTAAAGTGTGCATCAGAGACAGTGAGATTGGTTCAAAATAGGGCAGAGTTCAAGGTTATTGCTATAGGGTCATTATGAGTTGCAGGCAACTCAATGAAACAACAACACAACAACAGCATCTGACTTTAAAATCAATATAAAGAATATAAAGATTTGATACATTAAACACTAATGATCAAGTACCAGATGAGTACCAGAGGCCATTACAAAGACAGAAAAAAATTAAAAGAGCAGAATTGATATTATAAGACACCTTGGTAATTGCACTAATACACAAAGAAACCAAAACAAAAATAAGAAATGCAGTACTAAAGTGATGAACAGAAGATTTCAAAGGGCATTTCAAGAAGACAAAGGAAAGAATTATAAGGAAATGTACAAAGAATTGGGGTTAGAAAATTAAAAGAGAACACAATCAATACTTCTTAAGCTGAAAAATATGTTCAAGTCTTGAAATACTAATGGTTTCTATGAGCAAAATCCGGAGTGATGCAGGAAATAATAAGACAGCATGGAAGGAAAACATAATCACTCTAACAATAAGAGTTGGCCAATAATCATCTCAGGGGCTCTGGTGGCTTAGTGGCAGGAGGCTGGCTGCAACCCCAAAAGCACGCTGTTTGACGCCATCAGCTGCTCCCCAGGAGAAAGATGAGCAATCTCCTCTTCTGTAACTAACTGCCTGTGGAAATCTACTGGAGGGTCAGCTATGGATCAATTCTGACTCTTTGGTAAACAATAACAACAAATTGTTTCAGGAGGTAACATACAATTTAAGACCACTGATAATAAAGGAGGAAGGTCAAGCTGCACTGAAATCCGGGTTGGGGGGGGGAAGAAAATTAAGGTCCTAGGAATGCTGATTAAAAAATTTCAACAGATGTAGCCCTGAATGTGCTCATTTGTCTATGCTAAGAAATGTGGAAGAAAGCTCCCTGGCCAACTGACGAGAGGAGGTCTGTATTTGTTTCTATTCCCCAAAAATGTAATCCAACATAATGTGGAAATAATTATACAATATCATTAATATCACATGCGAGTAAAATTTTCCTGATGACCATTGAGAAATTGCTGGGAGAGCACATTCTCAAGGAACTACCAGAAAGTCATTTGAATTCAGAAGAGGCCTTGAAACAAGGGAAACCACTGCACTAGACAGATAGATCATGGCTGAAAGTAGAGCACAATATAAAGATGTTTATTTATGTTTTATTAACTATGCAAAGGCATTTGACTGTGTGGTTTATAACTAATCATGGTTTACATTAAGAAATGGAATCCTAGAACACTTAAATGTGCTAATGAGAAACCTACAGATAGGCCAAGAAGCTGCTGTCTGAAAAGAACAAGACTACTACATGGTTTAAAATCAGGAAAGGTGTACATGAGGCCTATATCTTTTCTCAATATCTTTTCAATATGCACATTGAACAAATTAATCAAGAAGCTGGAGTATGTGAAGAATAATGTGGCATAGGAATTAGAGAAAGTTCATTAGCAACTTGAAATGTGTATTATACAAGAAAGATAACACAACCTTGTGTGTTGAAAATGAAGAGAATTTGAACTACTGATTGTAGAATATCAAAGACTACAGTCTTCAATATGGATTGTATCTGAACATCAAAAAACAAAATTCTACAGCTCTCAAACATTGTTCGCTGTATTATCAAATGGTACAACTACCCTGGAAAGAAGTTTAATGTTTACTCAAAAACTGAACGTAGGAATTCCATTTATTTTTCACCTATTCAAGTGCTGGGAATGTTGTTGTTGTTATGCACCACTGAGTTGCTTCTAACTTGTAGTGACTCTATGTGCAACAGCCCTAAACCTTGCCCTGTCTTGTGCCAATTGTACTGTCTCTGATACACCCATCCTGATTACCCGTCATTGAATCAATCCACCTCTTAGAGGGTCTTCCCCTCCTGTGCTGTCCCTCCACCCTCCCAAGCATGGCATCCCTCTCCAAGGACTGGTCCCTCCTTGCAACATGTCCAAAGTATGTCAGACAAAGCCTCAGATTCCTTGCCTCCGAGAAGCAGCCTGGTTTAACCTTCTCCAGGATAAATCTCTTTGTTTTCTTAGCAGTCCACAGTACTTTCAATACACTTCTCCAGCACTACAGCTCAAAGGCATCAATTCTCCTTTTATCCTCCCTAGTCATTGTCCAGCTCTCTGATACATAGCAAGTGACTGCAAAGATCATGGCCTGTATCAGGTAAGTGCACCTTAGTCTCTAGAGTGACACCATTGCTCTTCAGTACTTTGGCTAGGTCCCTAACAGCAGACTTTCCGATCACAATGTTGTTGTGGTTGTTGTTATGTGCTGTCGAGTCTCTTTTGACTCATAGAGACCCTATGTACAACAACCTTGAACTCTGCTCTGTCCTGTGCCAATTGCACTGTCTCTGATATTCCCATCCCAACTACCCCAGTCAGTGAATCAATCCACCTCATAAAGGGCCTTCCCCCTTCCCCTCCTGCACTGTCCCTCCACCCTACCAAGCATGATGTCCCTCTCTAAGGACTGGTCCCTCCTTATAACAAATTATATTAGATAGAGCCTCAGAATCCTTGCCTCCAAGGAGCCACCCGGTTTAACCCTTTCCAGGATGAATCGGTTCGTTTTGCTAGCAGTCCATGGTACTCTTAATACTCTTCTCCAGCACCACAGCTCAAAGGCATCAATTATCCTTCTATCTTCCCTTAGCCATTGTCCAACTCTCTGATGCATAACAAGTGATAGTAAAGACCATGGCCTGTATCAGACGCAACTCAGTCTCCAGAGAGACACCATTGCTCTTCAGTACTTTGGAGAGGTCCCTAACAGCACACTTTCCCATCGCAATATGTCTTTTAATTTCCTGGCTACTGATGCCAAGAGTGTTGACTGTGAAGCCAACCAAACTAAAGCTGTGAACAATCTCAATCTCTTCACCATCCATTCTGATGCTGCCAATTGACCCAATTCTTTGTCTTCTTGACATTGAGCCTCAATCCATATTGGAGGCTGCAGTCCTTGACCCTCTGCAGCAAGCGCTTCAGGTCCTCCTCAGTTTCAGCAAGCAGGGTTGTGTCATAGGCATAATGCAGATTTTTGCCACCAATCTTGACCCCACATTTCTCCTCATAGAGCCCAACCTCCCGGATAATCTGTTCTGCATACAGGTTGAAAAGGTATAGAGACAGGACACATCCCTGGTGTACACCCTTCCCAATTTTGAACCATGCAGTGTTTCCTTGCTCTGTTCTGACAATTGCCTCTTGGTCTAAGTATAGATTTCTCATTACCACGATTAAGTGTTCTGGTATTCCCATTCTTCTCAGAGTCAGCCACAGGTTGTTATGATCCACACAGTCAAATGTCTTTGCATAGTCAATAAAACACAGATACACATTCCTCTGATATTCCCTGCTTTCAGCTAAGATCCATCAAACATTAGCTACAATATCCCTAGTACCACGACTCCTTCTAAACCTAGCCTGGAGTTCTGGCAGTTCTCTGCTGAAGAGTGCTGTTCTGTTACTTTTTGAATAAGCTTCAGCAGAATCTTACTTGCATGTGAAATTAATGATATTATTCCATAATTTCCACATTCTGTTGGGTCACTTTTCTTTGGAATGGGAACAATTATAGATCTCTTCCAGTCAGTTGGCCAAGTGTTTGTTTTTCCGATTTCTTGGTACAACTTGGTGAGCACATCCAGTGCAGCATCTGTTAGTTGAAATACATCAGTTAGTATAAAATCTATTCCTGGGAACTTATTTTTCTGCTAATTCCTTCAAAGCAGTTGAACTTCTTCATCACCATATACTCTTGCTTATATGTTATTTCATGAAATTCTTCTGTGTCAGCCAATTCCTTTCAATATACCCCAAGGAAAATAGGAGAGAGACACAAACATATTTGTACAATGATGTTCATTGCAGTGTTATTCATAACAGCAAGAATATGGAAACAGCCTATAGGTCCACCAACAAAAGAATGAATTGAGAAATTATGGTGTATTCACATGATGGAATATTATGCAAGAGTCAGGAGTATGATTTAAAAAAATACTATTTAACATGAGGACAAATACTGCTTAAGATGATTATTGTAAAATATAAGGATAAATAATAATATATGTGTATAAAGTCATAAAGGGGAAGAAAGACAGGGAAGTTGAGGGTGGCACATCATGGGGTCACAGAGTTTGGTGGGCACAAAGAGGGACTGAAGGGATTAGGAAAGATTCAGTGGGAATCTGAAAAGACAGTAATAACGGGCATAGATCAGTGAGGATTAATTTTCTTAAATAAAGTGTACAGGAATCATCATGTAAAACACAATGTGAATGAAAGAATGCCTAAGATATAATGTATAAGAATGAAATACGAAATACAGGAATTTTATATGCAAATAAATATTTGAAACAAACAAGCAAAAAATCTTCACCACTGGGCCAAAACGTCAAAATAGATGGAGACAAGATTTAAGTTGATCATGATAAACTTTTTACTTGAATCCACCATGGTAACAGAAGTCAAGTTGCACAATTTGATGGGTGGAGGCGGGGCAGAGAAAATGAGAAGGATCCGAGAGAAATTACAAGGTAATAAGAATGGACAAGGTCCAGTTGTGATTTATTTTATAAATCAAAATGCCTGAAAATGATTGTTCACTTTGAAACACAATGTGAACAAAAATAATATGAAACACAATGTATATGAACTTCATAAGCAAGCTGATAAAAAATTAAAATCATTAAAAAAGAAATCAAAATACATATTGAATTGGGAAAATCATCTGTGAAGGACCTCTTCAAAGTATTTAAGAGCAAAGATACCGGTTTAAAGACTAAAGTGCACCATACTTAAGTCATGAACTTTTAATTACATCCCAAGCATCTGAAAGTTGGACAATGAGTAAGGACGACCAAAGAATTGACACCTTTGAATTGTGGTGCAGGAGAAAAGTATTTGTAAAAAGAGCAAGGGCCACATGGAGTCGGCCATATATGAGCTATACCAACTTAACAAATGGGAACTGTTCCTGTCACCAGCATCAATAATGCAAAACTAATTCCCATAAGGTAAGACATATCCCCCATGCTCCTATACCTTTTTCTACTCATCTCAACGCCAATCTTACTGTTTTTTTGGATCCAAAATCTGATTCAATAGCTCACCAACCACACAGAACCATATTAGTGAAGCCTATACCTGGCTATAATCCAGGTTAGTAGCAGAATATGGTCAGGACTTTTGAAATATACTCACAGGCAACTCAGTCTTCAGCCTCCCTACTTTAGGTCAGTATTTCAAAGTTCTCGGGCCTGCCAATATTGGTTTCACACTCCCAGTTGTCAAAAACTTGAGTAAAGGCTCTAAGTTCTGATTCCAATGGTGTAGCAGTCCAAAGGTCCCATATTACATCAGGTGTCTGGTTCTGCTAATAGGTGTAACTAGAAGTAAAAATGCCTGGTTGAGAAGGGCATCTTACATTATTTTGCTTACTTTTCTTTGCTGGGGCAAGCAGGGAAATCCAATTGTGAGGCTAGTGCAGTGCTGTTCAACTTATTGGCAAGACTAGCCAACCCCCTTGAATATTGTTCAGACTGGCCAATCCCCTTGTTGCTACTCTAACACACCTTATTCACATAATTTGCCCATCCACCCAGTCAGGTAAGATTCAGATGACTAGGAAAGTCACAGTGAAAGATAAACTCCACAGTATTGCCTATCCCATGGACTACAAAAAGAACAAACAGGTCTGTTTGGAGGAAGTGCAACCAGTGCGCTCCTTAGAGGCAAGAAAAATGAACCTTCATCTCTATAATTTGGGCATGTTGTTAGAAGGGGTCAGTTTTGAAACAAAGAAGACATCATTCTGGGAAAGGTGGAAAGTCAGCCAATGATAAAAAGACTCCCATGTACATGGATCAACACAGTGACTGGAGTTCTGGTAGTATACTTTCTATTGTGTTGAGATGGAATCAAATGGAGGATCACTGTAAGTAGGAACAGACTTAACTGTGTGTGTGTGTATACTTGAGTGTGGCGCTAGTTTATTCACATGATTCTGTTTCATTTTGAATGAGCAATAATTCAGATTTTAGACCAAGAATGCTGTTGATCATGAATTTTGAAGAATGGTTGTTCTAACTAAGGTTTTCTACATATCAAAGGACAATGAAAATGTTACTGTTGTTGTGCACCACAGAGTCTGAACGGACCCACAGCTGACTGAGTTTTCAGAGGAAGTAAATTACACAAAAGTTCATTGTCCATCTTTCTTCCACTGAGCAGCTAGTGGATTCAATCTTGTACCTTTGTGTTGGCAGTGCAATTCCTTACCACTAAGCCATAAGAGCTTCCTAATACCTACTATCTTATTGACCTTCCAGCTTCCCCAGAACAATGTTCTTTGCCTAGAACTAGCCCTTCTTTATAACATACTCAAAGTATGTGAGATGAAGTTTCACCACTTTTGCCTCTAAGGAGCACCCTGGTTATCCTTTCTCCAAAACAGTTTTACTAAGCACTCTTTTTCAACATCACAATTAAAAGGCAGTAAATCTTATGTAATCCTTATTCATTGTCCAACTTCTAGTTACATAGAAGTAATTGAAAAGACCATGGCTTGCCTCAGGTGTACCTTAGCCTTTAATTGACAGCCTTGCTTTTTAGCACTTTGGAGAGGTTCTTGACAGCAAAATTTCCAAAGCAATATATCTCTTGATATATTGACTATTCTTATTATAGATGTGATTTTAGATTTAAGTACAAGGTGGAAGGTCAAAGAAGACCCTCCACAAGACAAAATAACACTATAATTGTGATAATGGACTTGAACATATCAGAGAAGGTGAAGATGGCACAGGATACGGCAAGTTTCAGAGCTCTTGTTAATAGAGTTGTTATGAGTTGCAGCTGACTCAATGGTACCTAAAAAAGAACATATTTTTGAAGACTACAGAACTTGGAGTAAGAATGAAATAAGTTGCCTAAAATTGGTGAAGGACATCTCTTACTTCAATTCTCATTCTTTTTCTTTGTCAGGAAAGGTAAGCTATGAAGTTCAAAGGCAAAACCAACTTGTATTGTTATAGTTAGTTGGATTACAATTTTTATGATTGTGCCCCGTATTAATGCAAGAGTTATCATAATACTTCCTGCAGGTTTAATTGGTTCGCTCCAATGAAAATTAGCAGAGTAGTACCAAGAAAGTCTTCTTTTAAAAATATTTCTTTTCTCAGGTCAATTTTACATTAAGTAACTCATGTGTTAATATCAACCGTAGGTTGTTGTAGTTATGTGCTGTCGGGTGGTTTGCGACTCATAGCGACCTTATGTACAACAGCCCTAAACCCTGCTCTTTCCTGTGCCAATTGCATTGCCTCTGACACATCCCTCCCGATTACCCCAGTCACTGAATCAATCCACCTCATAGAGGGTCTTCCCCTCCTGTGCTGTCCCTCTCCAAGGACCTGTCCCTCCTTACAACATGTCCAAAGTATGTCAGACGAAGCCCAAGAATCCTTACTTCTAAGGAGTAGCCCAGTTTAACCCCCTCCCGGATGAATCTGTTTGTTTTCTTGGCAGTCCATGGTACATTCAATACTCTTCTCCAGCACCACAGCTCAAAGGCATCAATTCTCCTTCTGTCCTCCTTGGTCATTGTCCAACTCTCTGATGCATAACAAGTGATTGCAAAGACCATGGCCTGTATCAGGCGCACCTTAGTCTCCAGAGAGACACCGTTGTTCTTGAGTACTTTAGAGCGGTCCCTAACTGCAGACTTTCCCATCGCAATACGTTTTTTTATTTCCTGGCTACTGGTGCCAAGAGTGTTGACCGTGGAGCTGAGCAAACTGAAGCTGTGAACAATCTCAACCTCTTCCCCATCCATCCTGATGCTGCCAATTGGTCCAGTGGTGAGAATCTTTGTCTTCTTGACATTGAGCCTCAGTCCATACTGAAGGCTGCAGTCCTTTACCCTCTGCAGCAAGCATTTCAGGTCCTCCTCAGTTTCGGCAAGCAGGGTTGTGTCATCTGCAAAATGCAGATTGTTAATAGATTTTCCACCAATCCTGATGACACACTTCTCCTAACCATTGGTTAGACTTCTTTAAATTAGAAAAACACTTGCAAAATGAGGTTTAAGACCTTATGTCTTATTGAGGAGAACTTTATTAAAACAAAGCACTAAGGAATTTGAAAACACAAAACAAAGAAAAACAAAAAGCTTTGTGTACACAGGATTAGGAAGCCAGGAGCCTAGAACACAAACATAAAAATTTTATTTGGAAAGAATATTTCCAGATGATTAAGCTTAGCAATTAATTTTCTATAAAGGCCACAATAAAGTTAGGTTTAAGCAGATTAGAAACTTCAGCTGGAGAAAATGAAGAGTCTTTGAAATTGGGGCTAATACTAACTGTCCTTCATGTTGAAAAAGATGGTCAGTGACATTGGATTGACAGAATGAGTATGGCATATTCTTGAGTATGGTGGCGATTCTGACAATGACACAAGTAGGGCAATGTTCCAATCTATTCATAAAGTCAGAGTGAGGTGTAGTTTGCTCAATAGCACCTAACAATAACTAATTGTCATTAAATCTTAGTGTTGAAGATGGTTCCAATTTTGTCTTGGCTATAGCTACAGAAAGTATGTGCCCAGGATTAGTCTGTGCAGGAGATAGAATAATTTTTATATGTTTGTTATTGTCAGAGTTTTCATCCACTTACCAAACTATATGGTGATCATGTCCCAAAAAAGCACATTTTCATACACAGCTCCATTTTCATACACAGATTTGCTTAGAATTATAGAATATATAATTTCTAGAAATGGATGTTTGGGATGGGCTAGTGACTTTTAAATACATATGCTGTACAGAATACTTACACTAAGAAATTACCAGCTACCACTTCATTGCTTTATTTGAAAATTATCTACTCAATTATAAGTTATATAGCTATTTCCAGATGTTCCTAAGTTATTGCTTATTCAGAGGATTGGCTATATTGGTCTTTATGTATTTTTAGATTTTATTAGAGTGTGAACATATACTGTAATTATGAGATGCAGATGAGCTACCATCTGTGGATATTTCCCCTCCTCCAAGGACTTTCAGATCAAACTGAGTCATATTTCCTGATGAGTTTTCCCTGGATTAAATCTTCACAGCACTGTAAATCACAATAATTAGAGTGCTGAAAATATATTGCTTTGGAGTGGGAAACTTTCTTTTCTGTCCTTTTAAAATAACTTCTAAAATAAATGACTTCTTGTGTGGTATGTTAATAAGCTCTTTAGGTCACCGGCTTTAGTTGTGTTTGAAATGTACTATTAGTGATAAATGAGCAACTTATTTTTAGATTACAGATTTGAGGACCAAGACCAGCATAAAAATAGTTGATAATAATTCATAGAATAAATATACACTTCATTAATTAGTCACTTCAATGCATGCCTTTTTTTATAGTACAAAGACTTATGCTGTCTCAATTATTTGACTGTTTGATTACAGTTTTAAGAAAGTGTTATTGTTATGTGCCGTCGAGTCACTTGCGACTCATAGCTACCCTATGTACAACAGCCCTAAACCCTGCTCTGTCCTGTGCCAATCGTACTGTCTCCAACACACCTATTCCAATTACCCAAGTCACTGAACCAATCCACCTCATAGAGGGTCTTCCCCTCCTGAACTGTCCCTCCATCCTCCCAAGCATGATCTCCTTCTCCAAGGACCGGTCTCTCCTCACAACATGTCCAAAGTATGTTAGACAGAGCCTCAGAATCCTTGCCTCCAAGGAGCTGCCTGGTTTAACCCTTTCCAGGATGAATCTGTTTTCCTAGCAGTCCCTGGTACTCTCAATACTCTTCTCCAGCACCACAGCTCAAAGGCATCTATTCTCCTTCTATGCTCCTTAGTTATTGTCCAACTCTTTGATACATAACAAGTGATTGCAAAGACCATGGCCTTTCAGACCATGGCATATCAGACATACCTTAGTCTCCAGGGAGACACCATTGCTCTTCACTACTTTGGAGAGGTCCCTAACAGCAGACTTTCCCATTGCAATGCGCCTTATAATTTTCTGGCTGCTGGTGCCAAGATTGTTGACTGTGGAGCCAAGCAGACTAAAACTGTGAACAATCTCAATCTCTTCACCATCCATCCTGATGCTGCCAATTGGCCCAGTGGTGAGAATCTTTGTCTTTTTGATATTGAGCCTCAATCCATATTGGAGGCTGCAGTCCTTGACCCTCTGCAGCAGGTACTTCAGGTCCTCCTAAGTTTCAGCAAGCAGGGTTGTGTCGTCTGCATAACACAGATTATTGATAGATCTTCCACCAATCTTGACCCCACATTTCTCCTCATAGAGCCCAACCTCCTGGATAATCTGTTGTGCATACAGGTTGAAAAGGTAAAGTAATTGTTAAAAATTACTACCATAATAAGACTCTTTTGAAGTTCTCCAGGTACACTCACTTTATTTTCTTAATAAAATTTTTATTTTATACTGATTTTCCTACAAAGTTTGTATATATTGTTTGTCACGCTGGATCTTTCCCATTACCTTTACTCATCTCTTTTTCCACCCATCAAATTGGTCTTTTTCAGTATTTGTTCTTATGGGACTGATTTAGTTCACTTAGCATAATGGTCTCCAGTCCCTCTGACATTAAATAGTAATTTACAAAACCAGTGTTCCTGTTTGCTGCGTAGTATTCCATTGTGTGAATGTATCATGATTTCTCAATCTATTCAATTGTATTTGAACATTTGGGCTGTTTTCAATAACTATTTTTGTTATTTTTTGTGTTGTTGACTTGAAACTGATTCATAGCAGATCTCCTGGTGTGTTTTCAGATGCTCTAAATCACGTGGGAGGAGATTGCTCATCTTTATCACTTAGGGTTGGAACCTCACCTGCCTTTGGGTTGGCATTGTAATTAGGTCTAGTTTAGGAAAATAAATTCAGACACCTTAAAATAGTGATTCAACATGAAAGATTGTCTCAATCTCAGTATATTGCTTTATTTTGTATACTTACACATGCAACATTTTAAAAATGGATTCTGCAGTATATTTCCAACATACTATTGGGAGAACAGAAGAATATCTATTTGTGCTTTATTGACTGTGAAAAGTCATTTGACTGTGTGGATCATAACAAGTTGTGGCTGACATTAGAAGAATGGGAGTCCCAGAGCACTTACTTGTGCTCATGCAAAACCTATACTTGGATTAAGAAGCTATTTATTGTGCAAACAGAGCAGGGGAACACTGCACATTTTCAAATACTGTCAGGAATTCTGTTCGCTCTTCATACCTATTCAATCTGTATGCTGAACACATTATTCAAGAAACTGACTCTATGAAGAGGAGTATGGCATCAGGATTAGAGGGATACTCATAATTAGCCTGTGTTATGCAGATGACACAACCTTGCTGATAGTGAGAAGGACTCAAAGTACTTGCAGAAGATCAAGAAATGCAGCCTTTTGTATGGATTGCATATCAATGTCAAGAAAACAAAGACCCTTACCACTGGACCAATAGGCAAAATCATGTTGGGTTAAGAAGAGATTGAAACTGTCAATAATTCATATTGCTTTTATTCACAATTAACACCCTCGGTATCAGCACCCAGGTAATAAGGTGACACATTGCACTTAAAAAATCTGCAGTTACGGACCTTTTCAAATTATTGAGGGGTAATGATGTTAATTTGAGGACTGATTTAGGACTGATCACTTGCTATGCAGCTGAAAGGTAGACAACGAATAAGGATGATGGAAAAATAATTGATGCCTTGAGCTGTGGTGTTGGAGAAGAGCACTGAACATCCCATGGGTGGCCAGAAGAACAAATAGATATATCTTGGAGATAGTGCAGCCAGAGTACTCTTTGGAGACAAAAATGATGAGGGTTCATTTCACATACTTTTGGCATGTTCCTAGGAATGACTGCTTCTTGGAAAGGAACATGATGCAGGGAAGAATGGAGAGTTGGCAAGGAAGAGGAAGGCCCTCTACCAAGTGGTTGACATAATGACTGTCTCATTGGACTCTTATGTGTTAGGAAATGTGAGGATGATGCAGGATAGAACAGGGTTTGAATCTTTTATTCACAGGGTCGCTATGAGTCATACCCGACTCAATGACACCTAGCAACAACAACTACTGGGAGCAGACAGATAAAACTATCATGTACAATTGTAGACCAGAATACAAACTCTAGGAAAGAACAGGAAGAAGAAGGATGAATTGAAATGATCCTTTCAGACTGATAGTCTAGTGGAAAGGAGTTGCCCTGCCAACCCAAAGATACATAATTTAAATAAAATAACCGCTCTACAGATGTACAATCTTTTCCCATGCCATTTACATCCCCTGAAAATATGTTGGTGAGGCAGCTATGTGTGGGTTCTTACTTGATGGTACATAACAACAACAACAGATCTACAAAGAATTACCCTTCTTGTTTTCCAGCTAAGCTGTTTACATATTTAAATGTCTTTAATATAATTTTTATTCATTCACTGTAGTACATAAAAGCTTTAAGTGTAGATTTAGGCTTGAAATTAGACTTTCAACAAACAAATGAAAAATACTAATATGTAAGTTAAAGTGAGAATGAATTTGCATTAATTGATATTTTATTTGGAAAAACAACTATGCAATAGTTTGAACGTTTACTTCAATTCTTTAGGATTCAATAATATTCCAGATATATTACACTATGTTCTAATTTAATTAACCCATGTATTTGGAGAGACAGACACATATAATTATTAGAACAGCTGGGCCATAGTATATGTACTTGTTTTAACTTTTAGTAGATACAGTGAAATGGTTTTCTAAAGTATTTGTCCAATATATACTCTCACCAATAGTGTAAAAGAGTTATGATAGCTTCATGTCCTCAATAAACTTGCTCTTTTCTGACCTACTAATTTTATTCATTTCTGTAATGTATATTAGTACATTTTACTTTAGTTTCAATTTTCATTTTCTTATTGAATAATAAAATTAATCATTTTTTATGACTTTGTTGGATATTTAAATCTACCTTTTTGCTAAAAGTCTGGGTCTTTTCCCTCATTTTCTTTTGCCTTCTGCAGACTGATTTCTGAATATTTTTTATCTTTTATTGGAACTAAAAAAAGATATGATACTCTGAATTATAAATTCAATCCCCTAATGGTGTATTTTTGTGTATAATGTGAGGTAGGAGTCAAACTTCATTTATGTTGTCCATTTAAATAGTCAATTTATTTAACACATGAAGAACATAGCACTATCATAAATCAGACAGTTGTATTTGAGGAGGTCTTTCTAAATTCTGGGAAACCTAGTGTACTCTAACACATAATATATTATGAGGGTACTAACTAAATGTTAGCAGTTTTAATCTACGAGCAGCTTCATGAGAAAAAGTTGGCTACTCTTTTTCCATAAAGATTTACAGCCTTGGAAATTTGATGAAGAGTCATTATGAGTTGGAAGTATCACAATAATAATGGTGTTGGTTTGATATAGTTATGGGTTCTATTCGGCCTATTGTCTAGTTTGTCTTCTCTTGTGTTCTAAATGCATTTTATTAATTACTGTCAATTTATATTAAGTCCTGGAACTTAGTTATGTAAGGCATAGAGTTGTTTTCCTCTAATTCAATTTGTCTTGACTGTTCTTGACCTTTGCATTTTCATATGAATTTTGAGATTTCCTAAATTTTCCTAAATTTCTGGTTTTAATACCTGCCTACCTGTAACTGCACTTGCTGCGAAGGGTCAAGGACTGCAGCCTTCAGTATGGACTGAGGCTCAATGTCAAGAAGAC
>NW_006399760.1:27168669-27189108 GCF_000299155.1 Elephantulus edwardii | reverse complement strand
AACAACAACAACAACCTGTAACTGACCCTCCAGTGGGTTTCCAGGGGCAGACTTTAATTGCAAGGGAGGAAAATGCCCACCCATCTCTTGCAGAACAGCTGGTGTTTTTGAACTGCATGGCTTCTGGATTGCAGTGCAGTTCCTTATCACTAAGCCACCAGAGCTACAGTTTCTAATATTTAAATTCATATGCTATTTATTTTTCATTTATTAATGACTAGACATTTTACTACACTATCAGGTGGTGTTGTTATGTGCAAACGAGTTACCTGTGACTCATACGGATCTTTAATACAATAGCTCTGATCCATGCTCAATCCTGAGCCAGTCTCACCATCTCCAACACACCTACCCCAATACCTCCAGTTACTCTGTCAATTCATCTTATCTGGGGTCATCTTCTCCTGCACTGTCCCTCCACCCTTCTAAGCATAATAATCTTCTCCAAGAGATGGTCTCACTTGGCCACATGGCCAAAATATGAGATGGGGCAAGGAAGGCCTAAAAGGTAATGTTGTTGTTGTTAGATGCCATTGAAATAAGTGCAATTCATGGTGATCCTATGAACAACAGAACTGAACTCTGTCCTATACCATGCCATCCTCATAATCTCGCACACATTAAAGTCCATCGCTATAGTCACTGTGTCAATCCACCCGGTTAAGTGTCTTCCACTCCTTTGCCAACCCCACTCCAACTTTCTAAGCATAATGTCTCTTCTCCAAGTAACAACCTCTCTTAGAAACATTTCCAAAGTATGTAAGATGAAGTTTCATCATTTTTACCTGTAAGGAACCCTATTGCTGCACCTTCTCCACAACCTGTTTGTTAGTGTATATCTTATCTTATGATGGTGTTGTTGTAATGTGCCCTCAAGTCACTTGTGACTCATAGTGACCCTATTTACAATAGCCCTAAGCTCTGCTCTATCCTACGCCAACCTCATTGTCTCAGACACACCTACTCCCACTACCCCAAACACTGAACTGATCCATCTCATCAAGGGTTTTCTTCTCCTGTATTGTCCCTCCACTCTCCCAAACATGAAGTCCCCTCTCCAGGGATTGATTCCTCCTTGCAACATGCTCAGTGTCCGAAGAAGCTTCAGAATCCTTGATTCCAAGGAGCAGTCAAGCTTTACCATCTCCAGGACAAACCTGTTTGTTCTCCTAGCAGTCCATGGTATATTCAACACTCTTCTACAGCATGACAACTCAAAGCCATCAATTCTCTTTCTATCATCCCTAGTCACTGTCCAATTCTCTGATGCATAGCACATAATTGTGAAGACTATAGCCTGGACCAGGCACACCTTAGTCTCCAGTCTGGCATTGTTGCTCTTCAGTACTCTTGAGAGGTCCCTCACAGCTGACTTTCCCAATGCAATTTGTCTCTTGATTTCCTGGCTGCTGGTACCAAGAGTGTTGGCTGTGGAGCCACGCAAACTAGAACTGTTAACTATCTCAATCTCTTCAACATCCATACTGATGCTCCAGTTGGCACAGTGGTGAGAATCTTTGTTTTCTTCATGTTGAGCTTCAATCTATAGTGAAGACTGCAGTCTTTGGCCTTCTGCAGCAAGCACTTCAGGTCCTCTTCAATTTTGGCAAGCAGGGTTATTCTATCTGCATAATGCAGGCTGTTGATAAATCTTACCCCAATCCTTATGCCACATTCCTCTTTGTACAGCTAAACATCCCGGATGATGTGTTCTGCATAGATTGGAAAAATATGGAGACAGAGACAGAATACATCCCTGGTACTCCCCTTCCCAATTTTGAAGCATGCAGTGTCTCCTTGCTCTGTTCTGATGACTGCCTCTTGATTCAAGTATAGGTTTCACATAAGCACAATCAAATGTTCTGGGATTCTGATTCTTCTCAGAGTCAGCCATAGCTTGTTGTGATCCCACACAATCAAAAGCCATAGTCAATGAAGCACTGATAGACATTCATCTGGTACTCTTTGCTTTCTGCCAAGATCCATCTGACATTAGCTATAATATCCTTAGTGCCACAGCCTCTTCTAAATCCAAACTGCACATCTGGCAGTTCTCTGCTGATTGTTCCAGTTGTTTTTTGATAATTTTCAGCAGAATCTTGCTTGCATGTGATATTAATGATATTGTTTGATAATGTCTACACTCTGTTGGGTCACTTTTCTTTGGAATGGAAAAAATATCAATCTCTTCCAGTGAGTTGGCCAGGTGGCTGTCCTCCAGATTTCTTGGCACAACTTAGTGAGCACATCCAGGGCAATGTCTGTTTGTTGAAATATGTCAATCGGTATACCGTCAACTCCTAGATCCTTGTTTTTGTCAATTCTTTCAGAGCAACTTGAACTTCTTCCTTCATCACTACAGGCTCTTGTTCGTACATTATTTCATGAAATTCTTCTGTGTCAACCAATTCCTTCTGGTACAGAGACTCTGTATACTCTTTTCAACTTCTTTAAATGCTTCTTGGATCATTTAACACTCTACCCAAAGTATCCTTAAGTATTACCACTTGCTGCTTGAATTTGTTTTTAAACTTCTTCAGCTTAAGAAATGCTGAGCAAGTTCAGCCCTTTTGATTTTTCTGACTCTAGCTCTTTGCACATTTAATTATAGTATCTAGCTTTGCCCTCCCAAGTTGCTCTTTGAAATTTTCTGTTCAGCCCTTTTATGTCTTAATCTTATCTCAAATATTTCATGATATTGTTATAAGTTAATTTACTTGATTTTTTGTTTTCTTGGATAAATTATTTTTATTATTACAAGTGAGTGTTTACTTGTTTTAAAAACATTTTTCTGTATCCATCAACATAATTGTATGATATTTCTGAAACCCCTCGGTGTGATTTTTAAGTTTACTTGTATTACAGCGCTCAAGTTTATTTGCATTACACTCAATCACTTGAATAATATTTGTCGTTGTAGTTGGATGGATCACTCCATGAACAACAGACCTGAAACTTGTGATCTGGTGCCATCTTCATAATCTCTGATTTGGCCAAGCTTGTGGTTATAGTGACTGTGTCAGCCTATCTTGTTGAGGTTATAACTTTCTTTCTCTGACCCTTCCTTTCCTTACATGATATTTTTTTTCCCACCAAGGATCCATCTGGCCTGACAACATGCCCAATGTGTGTGAGACAGAGTTTCACCTCCTTGCCTTTAAGGGCACTCTGATTGTACTTCTTTCAAGATAGACTTGTTTGTTCTTTTAGAAGTCCATGGGATATTTAGAACTTGAATTGAAAAGATCATCGCTTGGATCAAATATATCTTAGGCTTTAAACTGACTTCCTTGCTCCTAAGCAATTTGGAGAGATCCTTAACAGCAGATTTTTCCCAATGCAGCACTTTTTTTAAAAAATTTCTTGAGTATGGCAACCACATATATTAGTTGTAAATCCAATAAAATCAAATAGTTTTGTTTCTCCATCTGTCATAATGTTAGACCAAGCATCAGGCCTCAGGACAGAACAAAGTAACACTACGTGGTTCAAAAACAAGACTACGTGGTTCAAAAACAAGAAAAGAGCACCTCAGGGATGTGTCGTTTCTCCATAACTTTTCTCTCTGTGTGTGGAACAGTTCATTCAATAGGCTGTACTTCATGAGAAGGAGTGTAACATGAGGATTTGATGAAGACTCATTAACAACCTGCAGCATGAAGATAACACAACTTTATCTGCCAAAAATGAGGAGGACCTGAATGAAGCGTTTGCTGCAGAAGGTCAAGGCCTACAGTCTTCTATATGAATTGAAGCTCAACATCAAGAAAACAAAGATTCTCACCATTGGACCAATTGGCAACACTATGATAGATAGAGAAGAGTTTGAGGTTCTTAACAATTTCAGCTTGCTTGGCTTCAAAATCAACACTCTTGGCAATAACAGTCAGGAATTCAAAAGATTAACTGCTCTAGGGAAAGCTGTTGTCAAGGACCACTCCAAAGTGCTAAAGGATAATGATAAAGGTGTTCCTGATCCAGGGTGTGTTGTTATGGTTGTTTATTGCCTTCAAGTTGAGAATGACTCATAGTGATCCTATGAACAGAAGGCCTGAAGCCTTTCTATAACTATTGACATTTATCAAAGTTCATAGAGTTTCCAGAGGTATGTTGTTCAAGAAGTGGATGCCACTCCTGCTTCCAATCTAAAAGATTAAGTTCTGCAATTTAGACTCTAAGAAAATCCAGGAAAGTGTGTCAGACATCATTATCAGCACACATAGAAGAGATAATCCCAACTCACCACTTGGGAGGCTTGACAAATCCATATTTCCAGAAGATTTCTGGCTTCTCCACAGGATTCCTGAGCAAGGAGTGATGAATTCAAAATGGTCAGGATAGTTGGAAGAGTGCTATACATCAGAGAGCTAGATAGTGACTAAGAATGACAGAAGAATTAATGCCTATCAGTTGGGGTTTTGGAGAAGAATATTGAACATACCATAGACTTACAAGAGAACAAACAGGTCTGTCTTGGAGTGTGTGAAACTAAGTTTCTCCTTGATTGCAAGAATTTTGAAGCTTTATGTCACATACTTTGGGCATGCCACATTCTTCTTCATAGAGTCCACCTTCTCAAATAATATGCTCAGCACACAGACTAATTAGGTATGAGAAAGGATATAAACTCTGATGCATACTTTTCTTAATTTTAAACCATATGCAGTATTCTCTCACTCTCTTCACGCAAAAGGATTTTTTTTTCTAGGTATAGGTCATACATGAGCAGATTAGCAAAATTATTAATACAGTAATAGTTAATTTAAAAGAATAGATACTTTAAGATGACCAAAATATTAATATTTTCTCATTCATTTGCTTTTTATCTCAAAGATTGTTAGAAGATTAGAAATTTCATACAGTGGCTTTGCTGAGTGAAATTTGCTAGTTTGCTTTTGCAAGTATTACAGCCAAGAAAATCTTAGGGGACAGTTTTACTGTGTCATGAGTCAGGATTAATAAAACATCACTTAGTAACAACTTCATTCTAATTTTGGGCATATGGTTGCGGGCATATGCAAGTGTGTGTGTGTATGTGTACATGATTGTGTGTGTGCATATATGTATGTGTGTGTATGGTCTCCCTTTTTTGTCTTGTTCAGATTTGTTATTGATCTATTTACCTATTTTTTTAAAAACATCTGGATTTTATTAATGTTGGGTGTTTTTTACATCCAACTCTCTTTACTGGAAGGAGTGGTGTGGGGGCCCAGCCTGGTCATCGTTGCTGCTCCTGCATCTTCTACTTCCACCTCCTCCTCCTGCTCCTCCAGGTTGGATGGCTAGGCCCTCAAACACGCTGTCCACCAACAAGGCCAGCCCCACCATGGCCGGGGCCTGGGGACTCACCGTTCTCACCGGTGAAGTCACTCAAGGAGGGTCTTGGTGTCGTCCACGAGCTGGTCGTCCTTGTAGAGGCGCTGTTCCTCAGGCGGACAGTTCAGGATGCCCTGGATGATGCACTTCAGCTCGAGCACGGTGCTTGACTCCTTGGCTTCAGTAAAGATGATGAGGTTGTAGCGCCGAAGTATGAAAAACACGTCCGTGATGGCAGCTGCCTCTAACAGTCAGTCTATTATATTTTTTAAAAACCAGTTTATTTTCTCTCTGTTATTGTGAAGTACCTCCATTCAGCTAGTTCCAATTCAGAGAGCCCCAATAAGCAATACAAAGAAACATTTTCTGATCCTGTTGTTGTTGTTATGTTGTCATCAAGTCGCTTGAAACTCATAGCAACGCTGTGTCCAACAGCCCTAAACTCTGCTCTGTCCTGTGCCAATCGCATTGCCTCTGACACACCCATCCCGATTACCCCAGTCACTGAATCAATCCACCTCATAGAGGGTATTCCCTCCTGCGCTGTCCCTCTGCTTACCCAGCATGATGTCCCTCTCCAAGGACCGGTCCCTCCTTACAACATGTCCAAAGTATGTCAGACGGAGCCTCAGAATCCTTGCCATCAAGGAGCAGTCTGTTTTAACCTTCTCCAGGATGAATCTGTTTATTTTCCTAGCAGTCCATGCTACCCTCAGTACTCTTCTCCAGCACCATAGCTCAAAGGTATCAATTCTCCTTCTATCCTCCTAGTCATTGTCCAACTGTCTGATGCATAACAAGTGATTGCAAAGACCATGGCCTATATCAGACTCACCTTAGTCCCCAGAGAGACACCATTGCTCTTCAGTACTTTGGAGAGGTCCCTAACAGCAGACTTTCCCATGGCAATACACCTTTTAATTTCCTGGCTACTGGCGCCAAGAGAGTTTGACTGTGGAGCTAAGCAAACTAAAGCTGTGAACAATCTCAATCTCTTCACCATCCATTCTGATGCTGCCAATTGGTCCAGTGGTGAGAATCTCTGTCATTGACATTGAGTCTCAATCCGTATTGATCCTGTACCATCCTCTTAATCATCACTACACTTAAACCTCTTTTTGCAACCACTACGCCTATACACACAGTCTAAAGGTTTTTTTGTGTAGTCTATGCAATGTTGATAAACATCTTTCTAGTATTCTTTGCTTTCAGCTAAGATTTATGTGACTTCAGAAATTATATCACTCATAACCATGTCCTTTTCTGAATCAGCTTCAATTTCTGCCAGATTTATGTTGATGTACTGTTCTTAACTATTTTTTGCATATCTTTAGTAAAGTTTTATTTGCTTGTAATATTAATGCTATTGATTGGCAATATTGTCATTCTGTTGGATCACTTTTCTTTGGGATGGTAACAAACATGGATCTCTTCCAGTCAGTTTGCCATGTAGCTATCTTCCAGATGTCTGTCTAGATCATTGAGCACCTCCAGCAATGCGATCATCTATTGAAATATGTCAATTGGTATTTGTTGAAATATTGGAGACTTGATTCTCACAAATGCCTTCAGTGCTTGCTTAGATGTCTTCCCCTCCTCTGCCCCAGTTTAAATGTCTATCTCCTGAAGTTGCTGAACATCAAGTAATTATGTCAGGTACAATGACTCTGTATATGTCTTTCATTTTCTTTTGATGCTTTCTATGTCTTTCAATTATGCAAATCCTGATTTGAAAATGGACAAATAAGACTGTGTTACAAATGAAGATAAAAATGTTGTGTAACATAGGTCAAAGGTTATAGCTCTGAAGACTGTTAAAGATGAGACAGAGACAGAGAGAGCACACTTCAGCAGGATACTCTGCAGAGAAGCTGTCTGTCCTGGGGAAGCTTTGCTATGGGCAGAGTGTGGAGAGAACTACCTTATGTTGAAGAAGGAAAGGGTATGCTCTTCATGTTAAGTTAGCCTTCTAAAGTTTGTCTGCATCCTTCTTGACACTGATTTCAAGTTGTAGCCTATTGCTTTCTTGCTGATCCTGTAACTGTTGCTTCCAAGTTGTTTGTGACCCTAACTTGTTGCCTGCTACTTCACTGAAAAACCACATAATGGTCACTATATTGTATGAGTTCTCTGAGATAATGCAGCAAATTATTAAACCCCAGCGGAGGGGAGAGAGACGTCAGAGATGGTGAAGCAGAAGTATAGCTTAAAGGAGGCAGGGATTTAGGACATGTTTAACCTTAACCAACATTGGGCTGATTTTCAGTAATAAAATAATAGATTAATTTTATCTGTTAATGATCCTCAACTAATAATATTCATCAGACTTACCTAAAAAGCTTCATAAAACATATATTGCTGAACCCACTCTCCATTCCATTCAGTAGGTTTGTTTTGGAGCTTATGAATATGTATTTCTAACATATTTCAAAATTATGCTAATGCCTTTGGGGATACTTGTCTGGGAAAATTGAACATCACCCTAGAAATTCTTTGTTCTTTCCAGTTGGAATTATCGACTCTCAAACTGAGATAATTTTCTTTTATCTACAGGATTACTTTTATTACCGCTTTCAGTGCAAGCCTGAAGATGACCCTTTCTCTCATTGTTTCTTTATTTTACTTTCATTTTGGGGACATATCTTAACAAGATATTGAACTGTAATTAGTATACGCATTTTAATCTCACATTTTGTAGCCCAGCTTTCCAGGGAATATGATCGGTGATTATATTTAATCACTACACTATCTTATGTCTGTGAATTGCATCCTTCTTAAAGCAGTTCTTTCTCACAAACACCTTGTCAAAAGTTACTCAACTTTTATTACTGGTAAATATTTAAGTCTTTTGTAATAACATCTCAGGTCATATGTAAAATTACACAGAATACACACTGAGTATAATATGGTGGGGACTTTGTAGCTTCGTGGTCACTCACTTGTAAAGGTAAAACCACTTATTTATGAGATACAAAAATAACCTATTGTAGAAAAATAACCCTAAAACAAATAAAATATGAAAAAAACACTAATTCATTGTTTATATTTCTTCAGGCAGTATATTTTCCAAGTCAGTTTGGGTAAAATAAAAATTAATCTCAACAGAAAAAGTCATTTACCATATTTTCCCATCTATTTAAACAAAAATATCTGTAAGATAAAATTTGTATGTATCAGAAGTGAAATTACATTAAATAGTAACATATGACACTTATATGTACTTTTTTGGAAAAAGTTTGGAGTTATATGTAAATGACTCATTTCAGCCAGTTGTCATTTATCTATCTGTAGTAAATAAAGGAAAAGAACTAGTAGTTAGAATAAGACATTACAAGTGTTTGAGAGTATGAATTACTTAGATAATTCTATCTAAACTTTCCATAATTAATTCCATGTCTTTAAACATAATCTAATATAGTGACCAGATTTATGTATAACTATATTTTCTCTGAAATTTTCTTGAGTTATATGCACCCACATATATAGTTAGAACTATGAATTCTTGCTACAGAAATTTCCTAGTCATTTCTCAGATCATATTTAGAATCTTGACTAGGACTTTCATAGCCCAATATTTTTTAGTTGTTCAGAAATGCCTATCTCTACCACCTATCATTTCATCCTCTTTGGAGAAGTAAAAATGTAATTCAGAGATATTTCTCATTGTATATACCACTATTTAGGTGGTATGCATGAGATTAAAAGAGAGAGACACTGGCTGGAGTTGGCTCTCACACAGTAATAGTGAAATTATATTTCACCATCAATCCTCAGTTTGATTACATGAAGTTTACAGGAGCAAGTGACAAGTCATGTTTACTGAATTCAAAATTCTTCTTGATTGAATTCTTGAATGGAATGTTCTTGGGCAAAGAACGGGAGGCACAATCTTAGTGTCATCATTCAGTTGTCATAGAAATAGAGGTAAGCATGATCTGAAGCAAAAGAACTACAGTAGCAAACAGCTCTCCAATTGCTATTTAGTTTTTAGCTAAGAGTGGCATCATGTTGTGTAATTGTAATTTCATTTTCTAAGATTACAGTGTATAGTGAATGTAGTGGAGCTAGGTAAAAAGTAACAAACACCTCCACCTGTTCATCCTCACCACAGAAACCTCTAGAGAATATAAAGCCAAAAATGGAAGGATATCTAGTAAACAAAATAAAAAAATTTCCCCATACTCCCAGACTTTATGCTGTGGCTGTCTGGGTAAGTAAGATACCTTTCATTTCTTTTTTCTCCTGGATATCCTGTTGTTAGTATTGTTGTTGTTTTGTTATGTGCAGTCAAGTTACCTGTGACTCATAGTGACCCTATGTACAACAGCCTTAAACTCTGTTCTATCCAGTGCTAATCTTATTGTCTCTGACACACCTATCTCCATTACCCCAGTCACTGAACCAATCCATCTCATCGAGGGTCTTCCTCTCCTGTGCTGTCCCTCCACCCTCCCAAGCATAATGTCCCTTGTAACATGTCCAAGGTATGTTGGGTGAAGCTTCACAATCCTTGCCTCCAAGGAGCAGCCTGGCTTAACCCTCTATAGGACGAACTTGTCTGTTCTCCTAGCAGTTCATGGTATATTCAATACTCTTCTTCAATACCACAGCTCAAAGGTATCAATTCTTCTTCTCTTATTCCTAGTCATTGTCCAGCTTTCTGATACGTAGCAAGTAATCACAAAGACTATGGCCTACATCTTAGTCTCCAGACTGACATTGTTGTTCTTCAGTACTTCGGAGTGGTCTCTGACAGCCGACTTTCTCAATACTTTGACTGTTGATTGAAAGATTCTGTAACATTTCTGGAGCTGCGGTAGTGTATTTGGTCACTTGTAGCACTGATAACCAGAGAGTCAGAGATTTCAATCTATCAGACACTCTATGGGGGGAAAAATAGCCAGTCTCATTATATCCAGATTTATAGCCCTGAAGACTCCATTAAAAAAAAACAAAACAAAACAAAACAAAAGCCACCAAATTCTTATGTACCTCAAAGGACTGCTCAAAAAAAAGTAAAAAGTGAACTTACAGAATGGGGAAAAAAATTGGTAATGACATATTTAAGAAGATACTTTTTCCCTAAAACTTATGGACAACACTTCAACAAAAATAAGGTAAATAATTCATTTACAAAATAGGCAGAAGACATAAATAGACATTTCACAAATGTAGACATTCAGAGAGCCAATAAACACAGGAAGAAATGCCCAAAATCATGACCTACTCAAATTCAAAAGTCAAATTCAGTGCTGGCTGTCTAGTCAAACTAGATGGATAGCTAACCCTCCAGAGGGTTTTCAGAGGCTGTAAATTGCTGTTCACCTTCCTTTTTCAAAGCCACTAATTAATCCAAATCCCCGAAGAGGCACTACCATTAGGTTGACAGTACAACTGCACATTGACTATATCACCAAAGCACCCTCATCAAAACGATGAAACAGGAGTGCTTAATAAGACATCAAACAGCAAATGCTAACTAGTGAGAGTGTAGAGAGATTGCGATTCTCTTATACTGCTTGGTTAGGAATGTAAAATGGAAAACAGCTTGGTACTTCCTCAGAAAATTTGATCCAATAATCCCTTTATAGAGTTTTATCACAAAGAAATAAGAGCTACTACACAAATTGACAAACTCACATCCCTGTTTATGACAATGGTATTTATTAATTTCAGTGAACATCTACAGAGATTTTGGACTTGCATTCATTCATTGCTGCACCTTTCTCCCCACCCCCACCCCTAATTTGCTCTTCTCCTTGAAAAGCAAAAGAAAAACTCCTTCACTGGTACACAAGCCCCCTGCACACCCCCACTCCCACCCTCACCCCGAGTATACTCTACTCTGAAACCCTCATTCTGGACTCTTATGATAATCATAGTGCCCTAAAATATATTACTTTTAAACTATTCTCTCCCTCATCGGCGTCAATGCAGTAAACAAAAAGAGTTGGAAATAAACCAAGTGTTAATTGGCGAATGGCAAAAAAAAACAACACTGTGGTACACTCAGACAATGGAGTATTATAGTAAGTCAGAAATGATCAAGGATTTGAAACATTGCACAACATGAATGAAACCAGAAGAAATTATGCCAAGTGACATAACCCAGGCACAAAAGGACAATAATGGTATAAAACTGCTCATAGAAAAAACTAAGGAAAGGTTTATACCCAGAGAGAATCAATCTTGGAGGGTTAACAGGGATGAGAAAGTTGAAAGAATTTAAAAAAAAATCCAATGTGGCATTACTGAGTCTGAAGCAACTGATGAAAGTGTAATTGTTATGTTTGTTTTTACTTAACACTTTTAGTGTGTTATTCCACTATTTAATCATTGTGTAAATGATCTCTTATGTCTGCTCTGCCGAATTATTGTCAGATTTCTTAATATTTTAGCACAAATTAGAGGCAGACTATGCTCCTTGGTTTATTCTACTTCATTGATAATCAAAACTATTAAAGTCAATGACTTCTCTCTTTTAACTTCTGACAACTAAAAAAATTTAATAGCAATATTCACTTTACTATTTATTAGATAAGCAGAATTTTAAGTTCAAATGTAATATATATGTTACATTATAGAGGAACTAGTATGAATTGATTTTTGGACTTTTTTTTCACTCATTACAATGTTTTCTCATTTTACCAATGAGACCAACAGATTATCTATGAGCAAAATTCAGGATATTAATATTTGCTAAGTTTTTCTTTTATGTATCGGAGTCAATATAAATAATACAAAGAATACAGTTTATTGAATATAATAAGAGTCTTAAATATTTATTAAACTGTCTACTCATATGAGAGTTCAAGCTAAAGCTAAAGAAAATTAAATTAAATGCACAAGAACCAAAATTTGATCTTGAATCTATCCCACCTGAACTTAACAATCATATCAGAAACAGGTTTGAGGTATGAAACACTAAAGAAAGACCAGATGAGCTTTGGGAAGATATCAAGAATATTACTCAATGAGAAAGCAAGAGATCGTAGCAAAGAGAGAGGAGGAAGAAAAGACTGAGAGGATTTCAGTGAGATTGAATATTGCTGTAAAGTACCAAGAAGCCAAAGCAAAAGGAATGAATCAAGAAATGAAGGAGCAGACCGGAAGATTTCAAAAAGTAGCCCTGGAAGACAAAGCAAAGTATTACAATGAAATGTGCAAAGTCAAACTCGCTCAGCATTCCTCAAGCTTAAAGAAGTAAAGAACAAATTCAAGCCTCAAGTTGCAATTCTTAAGGATGCTATGGCCAGAATATTGAATGATCTAGGAAAAATTAAAACAAGATGGAAATAGTACACAGAGTCACTGTGCCAAAAAGAATTGGCTGATACAGACGTATTTCATGAACAGCATAGGATCAAAAGGCAATTTTCATGAAGAAAGAAATTCAAGCTGCTGTGAAGGAGTTGGGGGGTCAGGAGGAAATCCCAGGAAGTAATGGAATACCAACTGATCTATTTCAACCAGGTTGTGCCAGGAAATCTGGATGACAACTACCTGGCCAACTGACAGGAAGAGATCCATATTTATTTCCATTCTAAAAAACGGTGACATGACAGAATGTCATGGGAATTACTGAACAATGTCACTGATATCTCAAGCAAGTAAAATTCTGCTGAACATCATGCAAATATTACTGTAACAGTACATCAACAGAGAACAACTAGGAAATCATGTTTGGCATAGAAGAAAGAGGCCATGGCACCAGAGACATTGTATCAGAGGGATGCCTATCTGTGTTTCACTGACCATTGACATTTGACAGTGTGGGTCACAACAAATGATGGCTACTGACCTTGAGAAGAATGGGAATCCCAGGACATTTGATTGTGCTCATGTGAAATCTATATTTGGGCCTGTCTCCATACTTTTTCAATCTATATGCAGACAGATGATTCCAGAGGTTGGACTTTAGGAGGAGGAATGTGGCATAAGGATTAGAGGACAACTCATCAATTACCTAAGTTATACAGATGACACAACCAGGTTTGCTGAAACTGAAGAGGACCTGGAGAGCTTGTAGCTGAAGGTCAAGGACTGTAGTTGCAATGTGGATTGAAGCTCAACATCAAGAAGACAAAGATTCTAACCACTGGGTCAATTGGCAGCACCATGGTAAAGGGAATAGAGATTGCAGTAGTTAACAATATAAGCTTGCTTGGCTTCTTAATCAGCACCTGTAGTCATTAAATCAAAAGAGGAATTGCTTTGGGGAAAGCTGCTATCAAGTACCTATCAAAAGTACTGAAGAGCAACAGTGTCAGTCTAGAGAGTAAGTATGCCTGATTCAGGCCGTGGTCTTCACAGTAACTTTCTATGCATCAGAGATCTGGACAATGACCAAAGATGACAGAAGAAGAATTGATGTCTTAGAGTTGTGGTTTTGGAGAAGAGTATTAAAAATACCATAGACTTCCAAGAAAACCAAAAGGTTTATCCTTGAGAGGGTGAAACCAGGGTGTTTTTAAGAGGCAAGGATTTTGAAGCTCTGTTGCACATACTTCGGATATGTGGCCAGGACGGACCAGTCCCTGGAGAAGGGCGTCATGCTGGAAGGGTGGAGTGATAGTGCAGGAGAGGAAGATCTGGACAAGATAGATTGACACAGTAAATTGGTTAAGTTGTGTCAAAGACAGTGAGACAGGCGTAGGGTAGAGCACAGTTCAGAGCTATTATACATAGGTTTGCTATGAGTTGTAGGCAACTTAATGACACATAAGAACAACAAGGTATGATATAATACTTAGTATGCAAATTGTATCTGCATAGAATGAAAAGAAAAATTTATCAGTAAATTATAAAGTAATTAACTGCTATATTTATGTTGACTCTAAGGGCAATGCAAAAAACTGCATGTGATTTTAGAATCTGTGTTTCATGATTTCTAGTATACTTTATATTTACATTTTTATTGAAGACTTATAATTAACTTTAAATTTATTATATTGTTTAATTATACTATTAATATTAAATTTGCATGTATAATGGTAATAGTAAACACTCCTAAAAATAAATTTGTGTCTGTCCAACCAACGCTCTGACACAATCATAATTCAGTGGAAACCAGAAGGCAAAGCCTTAGGACCTTCATAAACCTCTGAATTAAGTATCATTCATTCATTCATTGCCATTGAGTCAGAATCAACTCATAGCTGATCCTCTGAGCATTCACAGGCTATAAATAGTATCCAAGGAGATTGCTAGCTTTCTCTCAAACAGCTGGTGGATTCAAATTGTCTGTCATTGGGTTGGTAGAACAACTACTTACCCAATAGACAACCAGATGAGTATAAATTGGCTGTGGTCTTCTAGGAGTGGCTCAGAAAGAAAGTCAACTATTGAAGTCTAGGCATACAAGTGGCTATAGTCTGGACAACTTAAGGTTGTCCTGCTAATAAAAAAAAATAAATCTGCCTTTCTTCAACAGTTCAAACTCAACATCAGTTCCAAAATAAAGATGGGCAGTGTCCTCCATCTACAATTTACAGCTTTGGGTTGTCACTGTGAGTTGGAATTTGTGGTATTAAGAGAAAGAGGTTGAAATCAAGCTTTCATTATCCTTTTCTATTCATTTCTTTATTGTAAGAACTGGAACAAGGTCATGTTGACCAAAATCTTGAGGAATAATATTCTATTCACATTTTAGGTCAACTCTGATGATGTTATCAGGATGTCTTCCTCAATGATTGTGCTCATGGGAAACCTATACCTCGAGAAAGAGGTACTTGTTCAAACAGAGCAAAAGAAATATTGCATGGTTAAAAATCAAGAAAGGTACACATCGGTGCTGTATTCATTCTCCCTACTGCTTTAATTTATAGACTGTAAAAATGATACAAGAAATTAGACTTTAATGAAGAAGTATGTGTCATCAGAATCCTTGCAAGAGTGATCCATAATCTGCTGTTATCAGATACAAGTGATACAACTTTGCTCACTGAAAGTGAGGAAGATTTGAAGTCCTAGCTACAGAAGAACAAAACCTTCGATATAGATTAGGTTTCAAAATCAAGAAAACGAAAATCCTCACTATTGGGCCAATTGGTGACATCATAATAGAGAAAATATTAAAGCTGTCAATGATTTAATCTTACTTGGATTCATGGCACCAACAGTTAAGAAATCAAAAGACATGTCATGTTGGGAAAATCTGCTGTCAGAGGCCCCTCTAAAGTTTTAAGGAGAAAGAATATCAATTTAAATATTAAGATACACTTGATCCAGTGGTCTTTTCAATTACTTGCTACACATCTGAAAATTGGGCAAGTGACTGAAGTTTACAGAAGAATTTATGGCTTTGAGTTGTGTTGGAGAAAAGTACTGAATTTCCCATGGACTGGACAACCGAAAGAATAAAGAATTCTGTCTTAAAGCAAGGATGAGCAGGGCACTTCTTGGAAGCAAAAATGGTGAAGCTTCAACTCACAAACTTTGGGCATGTTTTTAAGAGGAACCAGAAGGACATCATGCATGGAAAAGTAGAGGCTCAGTGTAGAAAGGGAAGATCGTCGACAATATGGATTGACATGGTGCTGTAACAGTGGGCTCAAATATATTAGAGGATGGTTGGTCAGAGCCAGGTTCAGTTCTGTTGTTCATATGAGTTGCAGCCACTGGACAGCACCTACCAACTGATTGTGTTGCTTATTACAAGTTGCGAGGCTAACCCAGAGGTCCTACTTCCTTGGTGGTTCTAACTCTCCCTGGGATAAAGATGACTCCTCTCCTTCCATGAGATTTACAGCCTCAGACACACAATGCAAAGTCAGCTATGAGCCAAAACTGACTTGATGGCAGTGGCTTTGTTTTTGATCAATATTTTATGTTCTTATTCATTACATGCATAGACTGTGAAATGTTCCAGAAAGAAATTTTGAGTCCTGCTCATGCTACTTACTGACATGTAACCTGGAGTAATTTAGTTACCTTTTCTATATTTCACTTGTCATACCTGAAAATTGAGACAATTGTAGTATCTATCATGATTTTTAAAATATATAAGATGATACCTCAATATATTTTGGCAGAATCTCTGGGTACGTGTTAATGTTATTATGTATTAGGCATTTACCTGCTGCTGTTGTTATGTGCAAAGCTATATTTTTTTCTTTTATAAAAGCACTGGTTAGCTAGCATCTTTATAGTAAGTTTGCCTGTAGTAAATAGCTTAATTACACTTATATGTCGAATAAACAAAATTATTTTCTCCACTTATGGCCATTCATATCCATAAATATACAGACTTTCTAAAAGTATATTTAAATGTGATTTAAGCGTCATATATAAATGCCAACTTATAAATACAATTATCCTATTTTTCCAAAAGAAAATTGAAGAATACCAAGAAAAATTATTTACATAGCTCTTGTTTGCCCAGCTTTTGTACCTGCATTTCTTGACATTTCGAAAGCAAAATAAAAATAAAAAAGCTCTCCCTCAATAACTTTTAATCTCAAAAGAATACTCTGGTCACAGAATAATAAGACTAGGTAAAGAAACAGTTGTGGACTTTAGAGTTTGCTTGAAAGTGATTTGTAAAAGTCAATAACACGTTCAATTTTTTTTTTTAAATTACAAGAACAACATCTTGGATTCAGTATATTAGAGAATACTGAATTTCATCCACTCCTGAATAAGAACCTTTGGTTTTTTGGCTCAAAGACAAGCCAGGCTAAAATTCATAAAGGAATATGAAGCATTTTAAGTATTATTGAAACAAGTATAAAGTTTAATTACTCACCCTTATCTAAAGGGGAGGAAATTTGCTTACAAAGGATTTTCAGTGAAAAGCTGTTAGATGAAAAAGATAACTTGAAAAATTATGCCAAAGGCACACTTGTCATTTCGAATTCCACAGTTGTCCTATGAAAGTAGAAGAAAGGACTCCTTTAAAGCAATTTCCAGTTTTGTTTCAAAACTCTTGGATCTTCTGGCTTGAATGCCCTTCACTGACAATCATTATATCCATCCGAGCCACATTGTGACAGAGGTGCACAAAATCAGAATTATTTTAAAAGAGATAAATTAAATAGCAATATAGTTGCCTGAGATACAATGTTTCTGAGCAGTTAATCTTTAACATATCCCTGTAAAATTCAATAAAAAAATACCTTGTTTCTTTAAGGTTTTATTGATTAACAAAAATATGATGACTTTCTTAAAAAAGATGTATAGTTTAAAATAATAATCTAAAAGGTTATTCTATTTTCTTACGATTTTTTTCTATTTTAAGTGTCAAGGAAGAAATTTTATACATAATTGCTATATTAGTGATTCTCAATAGAAACAGAACCAGTAGAATGGACAGACAGATTTTAAAGGAATTCTTTCTTGCTGTTGTGAAGGTTAATATGTTAGTTTAAAAGTTGGATTTTCTAGCCATTATATTAGCCATCATTGGTCACTAGCTACCTCTTGCAAATCATCAACAACTGTGAGACTAGTATAAAAGACAGAGAGTATAGAATGGGTCCACACTGTAGGCAAAACCCCAGTGATGACAGTGGTGGAGAGATTGTGGAGAGACTGTGGCGTTGTTGTGGAGAGATAGTGACAAGATGTAACCTGAGGCATTTCACATTTGTGCTGGAGCAATGGTGTCTCTCTGGAGACTAAGGTGCATCTGATATAGGCCATGGTCTTTGCAATCACTTGTTATGCATCAGAGAGTTGGACAATGACCAAGGAGGATAGAAGGAGAATTGATGCCTTTGAGCTGTGGTGCTAGAGAAGAGTATTGACAATACCACAGACTGCTAGGAAAACAAACAGATTTGCCCTGGAAAGGGTCAAACCAGGCTGCTCCTTGGAGGCAAGGATTCTCAGGCTCCATCTAACATACACTGGACATGTTGTGAGGAGAGACCGGTCCTTGGAGAAGGACATCATGCTTGGGAGGGTGGAGGGACAGCGCAGGAAGGGAAGGCCCTCTATGAGGTGGATAGATTCAGTGACTGGGATAATTGGGATGGGAGTGTCAGAGACAGTGTGATTGGCATAGGACAGAGCAGAGTTTAGGGCTGTTGTACAAAGGGTCGCTATGAGTTGCAAGCGACTTGATGGAACATAACAACAACAACAACAACAACAACAGTTAAAAGTTTTACTTCCAGTTGATTGAAGGAAAAGCCGACTCTATTCTGAGACAAACTTTGCTGGCTGATTTGGATTTGTTACTGAACTGAAATGTGATTTTTACTCATTGAGGAATTATGATTTGCTGTTAATCTGGCTTGGGACTTCTGGCCTAAACCATGACTTGCATATTCTTTGTGATATCCTTTGCTTCCCCACTCTCCAATTTATTTCCCTAATAAACCTCACAACTGTGAGTATATTCTGTGAGTCAACAATGAATATCAGACCTGAATGATTGATAGAAAGAAGTGCAGGAACATGGGCAGTGGCAGGTCTGACCATGCAGTTATTTGTTTGCTGTTATAGATATTATTGATGGAGACACATCTCCTTTATGAAGCAGAGAGAATTCAGAGTCAGCCAGCAACCCCACATTTTATCTGTTTCTTATGCAGTTGACAAGTCCAAAATCTATAGGCCAATATGTTGTGGTCATTAGGTGCCACCAAATCAAATAAGACTCATAGTCACCCTATAGACCATACTAACTTCTGTCCTAGTCTGTACCATCCTCACTCAAACCAATTGCTGAAGTCATTGTGTCAATCCACCTGGTTGAGTATCTTCCTCACCTTCACCATCACTCCACCTTTCCAAGTGTGATGTCCTTCTTCTAGGAATAAACGTTCCTAGAAACATGCCTAAGGTATGTGAGATAAAGCTTCATCATCTTTGCCTCCAAGGAGCACTACTCTTGATAGGCTAACAGGTTAACTGAAATGTCTGGCAGGATATCCATGTTCTAGTATCAAAGCAAAATTAATTTTTCCTTGGAAAACCTAGTTTTCTCTCTTAAGGTCTTCAACTTACTCAATAAGGACCACTTAACAACATTATGGAGGTTTAGGTCCTTCGCTTAGAGTAAGCAGAATGTAATGTTATCCTCATATATAAAATGACAACAGCAATATCTAGTCTAGTACCTGATCATTCCACTAAGTACTACAGCTTAATCAAGTGGACACATAAAATTAACTAAAACATTTATGAAATGTGCAAAGCCTCCTAACACCATGTTTGAATCAAATCTATGCAGCCAAGAGAACCATGTATATGAATTAGTGCAAATGTGTGTGTAGGGGGGAAAGAATGGAGAGAAACAGAGAAGTGGAGAGAGAAAGATAAAGTCAGTGGTTACAAAAGGGATTAGTGTTCATAAAAATTACTGGGAGTCTTCCAACAAAGAGATAGGTTGAAGGAAAAAGAAAAAGAATTTAATGCCCTTACACTTTTTATCTATAACAATACACCAAACCTTATTTTTTACTGTTTTACAACCATTTCCTCATGTATTAATTATGTGGTCAATGTACTATTATTATTTGCAGAATTGTCATAATGTTTACTTTATATGAAAAAACCTATTTTTGTGGTGTATAATATATAAAACAATATGCATTATTTTAATAACTTTGGTAGTGCAGTCTGTAGAGAGTTGTGCTGTAATCCAGAGGCAGCATTTTTTGTGATAGTTGGAATCCACCAGGTACTAAGGCAGAAGAAAGATTGGCAATCTCCTCCTGTACAGTTTTCAGATATCACATATAAGCCCTGGATTTCTGGATTTCTAGAATAATAAAAATCTGGTATCTTATTATTGTAATAGAAACATGGTAAAGTGGATGTTCTCAAAACTATAGAGTTAAACTTAAACACACACACACCCCCCCCACACACCCAATTCCAATGCCATTATGTGACCATGCAATAAAAGCTTGTATTTGTTAAAATTGTAGTCCTGAAGCATTATTTCACTTCAGGCAAACTGCAAAATCCTTTAGCCAGAATTTCTTTATCTGAATAATAGATATGATAATTTCCATCCCTCATCATAGGGGTGATGATTAAACACATATATAAAGAAATCTCTATACATATTATTAGCACAACATATATCCACATTTAAAGATGTGTTCTTGTTTTAGTTGAAGGTCAGATGTGGACTGTTTGGTTGTTCTCTCTCTCTCTCTCTCTCTCTCT
>NW_006399760.1:27130856-27168204 GCF_000299155.1 Elephantulus edwardii | reverse complement strand
AATAATATTGCATGAGTTCCTTGTTTTTTCAATGCAACGTAGTATTCCATTGTGTGAATATACCACAGCTTCTCTATCCATTCGTTTGTTGATGGGCACCTGGGTTGTTTCCAACTCCTTGCTATTGTGAACAGAGCTGCGATAAACATGGGTGTGTTGTTTGGTTGCTTTTAATTCATTCATAACAGCGTGTTAGCTGATTAGATTGTCTATATTTGACAAACAATGAGCTGTGGACTGGAACCTCTTGTTTAGAGTCAATCAGGACCTAGAGATTGGGCCTGGGTATTTAGTAGTTGGTTGGGCTCTTGGGCATGGTATTAGTCGTGTTTGTTATGAAACATTATTCTAAGTGGTACAGCACTGGTCTATCAATTAGCTATTATAACTTGGGGTTGCTGTGATATTGAATGCTCTGCCTCTGGTGTGTCATATGCCATAATTGTTACACATGGTGGACAGTGTTTGGTGGAGCTCCCAGGTTCGAGACAGGCTTAGAAGTAGGAGTGGCATCCACTTCATAAATAATATATCTCAAGAAAGTCTATGAACTGAGAAAAAGGACAATAGTTATAGAACAGGCTCAGGTCTTTTGTTAATTAAGGTCGCTATGAGTCATGCTCAACTCTATGGCACTTAACAACAACAACAATAACCAAAAAATAAATAATAAATTTTGATTGCGACATGCAAAAGTCAGCAGAATAAAGCCCTAGATGACTTGTAAAATCACACACACACACACACACACTCCACAAAAAACCAAACCAGTAGGTTTTTTGCTAATTTGTTCACTCTTCTTTCAACTTCTAAGTATACAAACAAATTGGAATTAAGAGGTTAAGAGGTGGGGAGGAATGAGAAAAGATTATGGAAAAGAAACAGATTCATTCCACACAATGATTCTAGCATGAGATTGGCAATTAATATTGTCATTTCAACTATTAAATCGGTGCTTTTTATCTTAAAATATTAACTGTTACAGAATATCATTTTATAACCTTATATTTCTCATCACTTTGCCACTTTCACATGTGCAAAAAAGAAAAAGCAATTCCAAACCTCTAAATATGATCATAGAATCCTGGCGAGAAGTAAAATTGTCATGCTACAGGAGTTCCATTTTATATACATCCTAGTTATTTAGCTTTACATTTTAAAAACTGTAAAAATGCATAACAAGATAAAATGTTCTTTCTTCTTAAATAAAAAATACACTAAGCCTTATATTTATGGGAAAATTATTTTAGATTCATATACAGTGAGGCTTTTAGTACTCTTAGTATTTCCCAAAATAAAATTCAGGTTAAAGGTAAAATACCAAAAATTGAGAAGAAATACTTCAGATGTACATTTATATCCCTTTGACAACTTAGTAATCTTTGGGACTGTGCATTACAGTGTTTTCAAAAGAAAAAAAATCTACCAGCAAGATAACTATGATTATTAGTAAGCTGTTTTCTATTACTCAGAGCTCTCCAAAAATTCTCCTACTGAGCTGAAGTTTGCAAGATTAATATCCTCAAAAGTATGTTTCCTTTCAAGATATTTAAGAAAATATTTTAAACATATCTTTTATAAGCCTATAAATGAAGATAATGAAAAAAAATTTATTTTCTATGAAGTAGGAATACACTGCATATTATCTGTAATTAATAATAAGAAACACTTTCAATTATTTCACCTGCATATATCCAAGTTAGGGAACCCTGATGGCCTAGTGACAAGAAGCTGTGTTGAAATCCTGAAGGCACACAGTTCAAGGCCACCAGCTGCTCTGCTGGAGAAGAATGGGCAATCTCCTCCAGTGTGATTAACTGCCTCTGAAAATCTGCTGGAGGGAAGGTCAGCTATTGGTTGCTTCTGACTGTACTGTACACAGTAACAACAACATCCAAGTTGATTTTAAATTTAAAATGACATGTTTGTAAACATTTATTGAGTTCATTTATTTATATAATTAAGTTTGCAAATGATATTAAGGTAAGATTCCTGAAAGTAAAAATAAAAATTCTTTATTATGTACTCAAGGTTGAAGTTCAGAAATACCAACATCTACATTTATAAACATCTTCTCTGATCAGATTACAATAAATTACCTATGCACAATTGTATAAGGATGCTCTTTGGAAAGCATCCTAGTATTGTTATTTACACCTTTACAAAGCAGAAATCAATTTATACAGTTGGGAGATTGTTTTAAGTAAGGTGCCATCGAGTTGAATACGACTCATAGTAACCCTATGAACAAAAGATCTGAGCCCTGTTCTAGCCTGTGCAGTCCTCACACTTCCTGACACAAGAGCCAACTTCAGCAGTCACTGTGTCAATCCACCTGGTTGAGGGTCCTACTCTCCTTCACCGACACTCTAACCTTCCCAGCATCATGTCCCTTTCCAAGGAATAGCACCCCCCAGCAACATGTCCAAAGTATTTGAGGTGACGACTCATCATTCATCCTCTCTAAGACATATTTGTAGGTCTTTTGGGACGATCAGTGTTCATCTGCAACACCACAGTCCAACGATGTCAATTCTTCTTCTATCATGTCTATTAATTGTCTAGTTATTAGATGTATAGCAAATGATCAGAAAGACTATGGCCTGAATCAGACAGATCTTAGTGCTCCAACTGGCATCATTACTTCTCAATAATTTGGAGAGGCCCTTAACTGCAGATTTTCCCAGTGCAATATGTCTCCTTATGTCCTGACTAATGGTACCAAGGGTTTAATTGTGGATCCATGCAAGATGAAGCTATTGATAGTTTCAATCTCTTTTTCATTCACCATGATGTTGTCTATTGGTCCAGTGGTAAGGATCTTTGTTTTCTTGGCATTGAGATGCAATCTATACAGAAAGCTACATTCCTTGATCTTCTGCAACAAGTGCTTCAAGTCCTCATCACTTTGAGCAAACAACGTTGTGTCATCTGCTTAATGAAGGTTATTGATGAGTCTCCCTACAATTGTGATGCCATATTCCTTTTCATAGAGTGCAGCTTCTTGGATAATTTGCTCAGCACATAGATTGAATAGGTATGAAGAGAGAATACAGTCCTGACACACTTCTGTCTCAATTTTAAACTGTGCAGTATTCCCCTGCGCTGTCAACACAACAGTCTCCTGGTCCAGGTATAAGTTTCACATGAGCACATTAAGAGCTCTGGAACTACCATTCTTCTCGATGTCAGCAAAAACTTATGATACACACAGTCAAATGTTTTTGCATAGTAAAGGGAAAAAAAAGACATTCTTCTACTATTCTTTACTTTCAGACAGGTGCCATATGACATCAGCAATTATAGCCCTGGTGGCATGGCCTCTTCTAAATACTGCTTGAACTTTTGGCAGTTCCCTGTCTATGTATTGTTCTAGCCATTTTAAAATGATTTCAGAAATATTTTTCTTGCATATGATATTGTTTGATAGTTTCCACACATTCAGTTGTATAACCATTCTTAGGAATGGGAACAAAAATAGTTAATGAGGGAGTTTTTCTTTTGCTTTTCAAGGAGAGGAGCAAACGGGGGTGGGGGGTGGGGGGAGCAGTTTGTGCGGGGAGAAGGGTGCAACAATGAATGAATGGAATTCCAAAATCTCTGTAGATGTGCATTGAAATGAAAAATAAATAAACTAAATTAAAAAATAGTTAAATTTAATATAAGAAAAGTCTTACTAACAATTGAACACCCAACCATACAAAATGTTGATTCTTAAATTGTTGTTGGTTTTAGGTGTCATTAAGATGATTGTAACTCATGATGACCCTATAAACAATGGATCTGAATTTTATTATATCCTGTCCTGCCATCATCAGCCCTGATGTACTTGAGGCCACTGCTACAGCCACTGTGTCAATCTATCGTGTTAAGAATCTTCTTTATTTTGCTAATCCTCCAACTTTTGAAACATGATGTCCTTTTTCAAGGACTGAGCCCTCCCAATGACACGCCTGAATATGTGAGATGGAACTTTTCCATCCTTGCCTCCAAGACGCACCCTGGCTGCACCTTCTCCAGTACATATTTGTTTGTTCTTTCAACAGTCTATGGATATTCATTATTTTTCTTCAACACTACAAATCAAAGGCATCAATTCTTCTATCATCCTTAGTCATTTTCCAATTACAGATGCATATTAAGCAGTTGAAAAGATCATGGCTTGAATTAAGTGAAACTTAGTCTTTAAATTGATATCATTACTTCTTAACTCCTTGGAGAGATCTTTGAAAGCAAATTTTCCCAAAGCAGCATGTCTTTTGATTTCTTGACTGTTGGTACCAAGGGTGTTGATTGTGGATCCAAGCAAGATGAAGGCATTGATGACTTCAATCTTTTCATCATCTATCATGTTGCCTATTGACCCAGTGGTGAGGACCATTGTCTTCTTGATGTTGAGATATATTCTATATTGAAAACTGCAGTCTTTGATATTCTATAGCAAGTGTTTCAAGGTCTTCTTTCCAGGAACAAATAAAATTGTGTCATCTACATAATGTGAGTTGTCAATGAGTCTTCCTCTGAAACTGATGACAATTGTTCTTCATTAATTCCAGCCTCTTGAGTGAAAATGATTTGCTTAGAATATGATTCAATATGTATGGAAAAAGAATATAACCTAGACACACATGTTTCTTGATTTTAAATCATGCTGTGTCCTCATGTTCTGTTTGTACAACAAAAACAGACACAAATGTTCATTAGTAATTGGAACATGAAAAGTAGTAAATATGATTCTAGGGAAATTGGCAGTTGTAAAAAAATGGAATCATAAAGTTCAATATTCTGGGCATTAATGAGTTGAGATGGATAAATATAGGCCACTCAGAATAAATCACATGATAGATTATGCCTGCAATGAAAAACTGAAGAAAACTGGTGTAGCATTCATAGTAAAAAAGACCATTTCAGGATTTTCCTGAGCTACACTGCTGTGACAGGATACTTACCATTTTACACACAAGGAAGACTTACTAATACAGTTATTCCTTAAATATATGTACCAACAACTAAAGTCAAAGAGAAGGAAATTTAGAATTTCAACTAACTTTTACAGTCTAAAATTGAGCAAACTAGCAATCAAAATGAATTAATAATAGTTAGTGACCAGAATACAAATCATAAATACCTTTTTAAAAAAAGACATACAGTTACTTTACATATTGACGTCACCAGATGGACTGCATAGGGATCAGATTGACTTTATCAGTGGAAGGAATTATTGTGAAAAGCTCAATATCAGCAGTGGAAAAAAAAGCCAGGTACTGACTGTGGCAGAGACCATCAATTACTCATATTCAAGTTCATATTGAGGCTGAAGAAAATCAATACAAGTTCTGACGAACCAAAATATTATCTTGGATCTGTTCCATCTAAATTTAAAAATTATCTTAGTAATAGCAGGTTTGATACATTGAACATTGATGATCAAAGATCAAATGAGTGGTGGGATAGCTCTCTTCATCAATGAAGAAAATAAATATTCATTACATAAAGAGAGGAGAAAGAAAGAAAAAGGAAATGAATGTCAGAAAAGGCCTAGAAAATTACACTAGAGCATAGAGAAGCCAAAATAAAGGGAAGTGCTATTGAAGTAAAAAAGCTGAACAGAATATGTCAATGGACAGCTTGAGAAGATAAAGTATTATAATGAAATGTGCAGAGAGCTGGAATTCTAGAATTAAAAAGGAAAGAACTCGTTTAGCATTTTTTCAAGCTGAAAGAACTGATGGAAAAATGCAAGCCTCAAGTTGCAATATTTAGAGATGTTATGGAAAAATATTACAGCATCAAAAGAAGGTGGAGGGAATAACATAATCACTGTATCAAAAAGACTGGCCGATGCTGAACTATTTCAGGAAATATATGAGCAAGAACCAATGGTAATGAAGGAAGAAGTTTAAGATGTGATGAAGTCCTTGGCAAAAACTAAGGCCACAGAAATTGATGGGATACAAACCAACATGTTTCAAATAACACCAGTCTGTGCCAGGAAATTTGGAAGACAGCTTGGCTGACTGACTGGAAGAAATATATATTTGTTTCTATTCCCAAGGAAGGTGATGCAACAGAATATGGGAATTATTAGACAATATCATGAATATCACATGCAAGCAAAATAGTGTTAAAGATCTTTCAAAAGCAGCCAAAACAGTTGACAAAGAATTGCCAAAAGTGAAAGCTAGATTTAGAAGAGGCCATGGCACCAGGGATGCCATGTCTGATGCCATTGCTGATGTCAGATGGATCCTGGCTGAAAGCAAAGAACACCAGAAGAATGTCTATTTATATTTTATTGACTATTTGACTGTGTAGATCATAATAACTTATGGCTAAAATTGAGAATCTGGAATCTCAGAGCACTTAATTGTGCGTATGCCAAACCTATATCTAGACCAAGAAGCTGTAGGGTATACAGAACAAATGAAAATCTTGGGACACAGAGCGCAGTGTGAGGGCACAAGAGAGGAGCCTGGAACACAGCACATGTGGCAAAGTCTCTCAGAGGACGCTATACACAATACACAGGCACAAATAACTACGACTCCCAGAGGCCTATGGGTCAAGCCTGGCTTCAAATCTTGGGAAGACAACATTATATACCAAATCTATAGGACTCTCAGCCTCCCCTGAAACTCTTGTAGCATAAATTGAGGAGAAGATGCCCTAAGGCACAAGAAGTCAATCTTGGAGAAGTTCCAAACTTTCAAGAGATACTGCTTTTAGAGGAAGAAAATGGCAGCAGCTTGAGGCATTAGGGATCACAGAAGCCCAGAAAGATTGACATATAGGCCATCACATCAAGGGCTGGATAGGTGAGATGGTTGTTGAATGGATTAGGTGGGAATAGATGTAAACACTGGTGGAGCAGAGCAAGAGGTGGAGACAGCACCTGGCAAAGATGGGAACAACACAGAATCTTTGTTTTTTTGTACTTCTGAGAAATATTTTTAATCTGCTCTTCTCTGCAAAATGCATTTCTGTCAGATAATATTCTAAATCTGAGCAATCTAATTAAGACAGACTAGAAAGAAGGATTGGCCATCCACTTCTGAAAAAACAGGTCTTTAAAAACCTGATGTACAACAGAGCACAGGGGAACACTATATAGTTTAAAATTAAGAAGCATGTGTAACAGAGTTGTATCCATTCTCCATACCTATTCAGTCTGTATGTGAAGGAATTATTTGAGAAGATGGAGTCTCTACAAAGAAGATGGCATCAGAATTGGAGGAAGACTCATCAGTAACCTACATTATACAGATGACACAACCTTGCCTACTGAAAGTGAAGAGGACTTTGAGTTCTTGCTGCAGAAGATCATAGACTACAGCCTTCAAATATAATTTTGTTTTTAAAAAAATGTAGAGAAAGACTACAGCCTTCATTATGGATCACATCTCAACACCAAGAAACAAAAATTCTCACCACTGGACCAGTAGACAACATCATGATACATGGAGGAAAAACGGAAACTGTCAATGACTTTGTCTTACATGGATCTACAATCAATGAACTTTGTACCAACAAAGTCAGGAGATCAAAAGGTGCAGTGCACAGGGAAAGTCTACAATCAGAGATCTCTCCATATTACTGATGAGGTATGATGTCAGTATGAAGACTAAGGTGTGCCTGATTCAGGCCAAAGTCTTTTCAGTCACTTGCCATGCTGCTGAAACCTGGACAATGACTAAGGATGGAAGAAGAATTGAGTCCAAGACTATGGCCTGAATCAGGCAAACCTTAGTCTTCAAACTGACATGCCTCAACAGTAATATGTGCTTCATTGACTATGCAAAGGCTTTTGACTGTGTGGATCACAACAAGCTAAGGCTGACTCTGAGAAGAATGGGAATCCCAGAACATTTGATTGTGCTTATGTGAAAACTAAACTTGGACCAAGAGGTAGCTGTCAGAACAGAGAAAGGAGACACTACATGGTTCAAAATCAAGAAGGGGGTTTAATCTGTATCTAGAACAGATCATCTGAGACACTGTTCTGTATGAGGAGGAATGTGGCATCAAGATTTGTGGAATAGTCATCAACAACCTGCGTTATGCAGATGACACAACCCTGCTTGCTGAAACTGAGGAGGACCTGAAGTGCTTGCTGCAGAAAGTCAAGGACTGCAGTCTTCAATATTGATTGAAGCTCCAAATAAAAAAGACAAAGATTCTTACCACTGGCCCAATTGGCAGCGTCACTATGAATGATGAAGAGATTGAGATAGTTAACAGTTTCAGTTTGCTTGGCTCCACAGTCAGCACTCTTGGTACCAGCAGCTAGGAAATCAAGAGATGAATTGCATTGAAAAAGTCAGCTGTGAGTATTGAAGAGTACTGAAGAGCAATGACGTCAGGCTGGAGACTAAGGTGCACCTGATTCAGGCTATAGTCTTCGCAATTACGTGCTACGCATCAGAGAGTTGGACAGTGAATAGGGATGATAGAAAGAGAATTGATGCCTTTGAGCTGTGGTGCCGGAGAAGAGTTGTTGAATATACCATGGACTGCTAGGAGAACAAATAGGTTTGTTCTGGAGAGGGTAAAGCTAGACTGTTCCTTGGAGCCAAGGATTCTGAAGTTTCATATGACATACTTTGGGCATGTTGCAAGGAGGGACTGGTCCTTGGAGAGGGATGTTATATTTGGGAGTGTGGAGGGACAGTGCAGGAGAGGAAGACCCTCGATGAGATGGATCGATTCTGTGATTGGGGTGGTGGGAACGAGTGTGTTTGAGACTGGCGAGGTTGGCATAGGATAGAATGGCTCTTGTACTTAGGATCGCTATGAGTCGCAAGAGACTCATGGCACATAACAACAACTAAATATTGCATGGACTGACAAAGGAATGAACAAATATGTTTTGTAGAAATTGCAGCCAGAGTGTTCCTTGGAGGTAAAGATAATAAAACTTCATGCACATATTTTGTACATGTTGCTAGGAGAAGCTATTTCTGAGACATCGTGCTTTTTTTTAATGGTGGAGGTTTGGTGAAAGAAAGGAAAACCCTCAATCAGATTGATTGATACAGCAACTGAAGCAATGAGCTAACATACGTCAGAGATTGTGAGGAGGCATAGAATAGGATAGAGTTTATATCTGTTGTCACAGGGTTACTATGAGTTGCACTCAACTCGGGAGTATCTACCGATTGCAAAAACAATACCATACTCAATGCATGTTTGTTTCTAAGGAGCATTCTGACTAGACTTCTTCTAAGATATTTTTGGTAACTTTTTCTGGAAGATTGTATTATATTCAATATTCTTTTTTCTGTGAATTCCATAATCCAAATACATCAATTCTTCAGTCTTCTTTATTTATTGTCAATTTTCCACATGTATGTAAAGAAAAGAAAAATATCATGGCTTGGATCAGACACAACATGGTCTTCAAAGTTATATCTTTGCTTTTAAAAAACATTATAGAGGTCTTCTGCAGATTTTCCCAATGTAATATGAAATTTAATTACTTGACTGCTATGTCCAAGGTAATTGGCTGTGAATCCAAGAAAAATTAAATACATGACAACTTCAATCATTTTTCTCTTTATCATGATGTTTCCCATTAGTATAGTTGTGAGGATTTTTGTTTTCTCGGTGTTGAGATATAAGCCACACTAAAGGCTGTAATCTTTGTTCTTCATTTCAGCAAGCAAGGTTTTGTCATTTCATGTCATGACATGTCAGGGTATTGAGTAATCTTCCTAAACTCCTGATGCCATCTTGTTTTTCATAGCATTCAATTCTCAGATTATTTGCTCAATGCACAGACTGAATATTAGTTGTTGTTGTTGGGTGCCATCAAGTTGCTTATGACTCATAATGATCCTATGAACTGATTTGAATAGGTATAGTGAAATGATACAATCCTTAGCCTTAGCCTATCCTAATTTTAAATTAGGAACTATTTCCTTCTTCAGTGGGAATGATTGTTTCTTGGTTCAAGTTGATTCTTCATGAACACAACTAAGTGTTTTGAGATTTCTATTTTATTCAAGTGTTATCCATAGTTTATTGCAATCCACCCAGTTGAATGCCAATACATATTCAATTAAAAAACAGGTAAAGATCTTTCCAGTGTTATCTCCTTTCAGTTAAGATCCATTTGGTAATTAGGGAGCTCTGGTGGCCTAGTGGCAAGAAGCTGCAACTACAGTCTCGGAGACGCACAGTTCGAATCCACCAGATGCTCTGCCGGGGAAGGAGGGACAATCTCCTCCTGTACCAGTCAGATCTGATTTGATGGTACAGTCACACTAAAAAAAAAAAAAAAAAAAAAAAAAAAAAAAAAAAAAAAAAAAAAAATTAAAAAAAAAGATCCATTTGGCAATTAACAATTATACCCTTCATTTCATGCCTTTTTCTAAACTCAGTCCTGTGGAGAAGTGAGCTGGAAGTGAATCAAGAGAATCAACTCTTTTCAAGGACAGAGAGTTAGTGCAGCAGTAGTGACTGTTATATGTAGATTCTGACTCTGGTGGCACCTTGTGGTGCATAACGGTAATCCGTGGGTTTCAAGGCTGTGATCTTTGGAAGCAGATTTGAGTACTTTCCCCTGAGTCATTTCTGGACAAGCTAAAGCCACCAACCTTTCAATTAGTAGTTCAGCACATTAATGTTTGTACCACTTCTGAAGACCAGCAGAACATAACATTGTTGTGTTAAATACTTAACAAGTGTTAAGTACTTAGATACTTAACAAGTTAAAGACTTAACAAGTGGGACAAATGGTTAAATACTTGAAAACTGTCTAAAAGTTGGCAGTTCTCACAGTGACACCATGTAAGAAAGGCCTACTTCGGAAAAGATACTCACTAAGAAAACCCTACAGGGAAATTTGACTCTGTCTCTTGGCTTCATTTTGAGTCGGGAACAAGTTTTTGGCATCTAGCAAAAACGAAAACGAAATAAGCATGTTTTATTGGAAATTAGGGAACTCTAGTGGCCTCGTGTTAAGAAATTATGCTGTCAACTAAAAAACACATGGTTCATTTTCACTACCCACCCCATGGGAGAAGACTGTGTAATCTCTTCCTGTGTGATATGAGAAAGACTCCCGAGATCACCTAATCAATGTCAATAATTCTTCCAAACATGGGAAAATCAATTACTTATTGGCTTTATCTCAAAAAATGTGAATGAAAAAAGAAGTTACTGTTAATAAAAACTTATCTTTCTTCTGTTGTAATTGATTTACCATGTTCACTTATGTTAAGCTAAAAATCAAAATGGAGGTTGAAGCTCAACTCAGAAATCCCTATGTCAGAGCATTTTACGAAACCAAAACTCAGAAAATCCTATGTGAGGACCAGAACTCAGAAATCGCCATACTAAGACCTTTTCCAAAACCAGAAACTAGGCACCAATGAGCTACTACATCTCACCACCCCCTAAAACACACTTTCTAAAACCCCGTGTAAGTCCGCTAAGCCCAACCCCCAGTGCTACTCTCTTTGCTGAATAGCCCAACGCACAATAAACTTTAAGAAATGTTTCTACCTCCGTGTTGTTCTTGGTTTCAATCTGAAACCTTTCAACTTATATTTAGTTTTTTATAACCTGCTTCCAATCCCAAATGGAATATTTTCTCAGTAAATTCTTTCACTATGAAAAGGTAAGCAATGAAAAAAAAATTAAATAAATAATTCATTAAAAATCATTATTGGAAATAAAGATATCTTCTTCATATAAAACATTCAATAATCATTACAGCAGAGACATTACAGAAACAAATGATACTGATACTTTTACTAACGCTGACGTTAAGTTGTTGTTATGTGTCGTCGAGTTGTTTGCGACTCATAGAGACGCTACGTACAACAGCCCTAAACTCTACTCTATCCTGTGCCAATCGCACTGCCTCTGACACACCCATCCCAATTACCCCAGTCACCAAATCAATCCATCTCATAGAGGGTCTTCTTCTCCTGCGCCGTCCCTCCACCCTCCCAAGCATGATGTCCCTCTCCAAGGACCCATCCCTCCTTGCAACATGCCCAAAGTATGTCAGATGAAGCCCTAGAATCTTTGCCTCCAAGGAGTAGCTTAGTTTAACCCTCTCCAGGATAAATCTGTTTGTTTACTTGGTAGTCCATTGTACATTCAATACTCTTCTCCAGCACCACAGGTCAAAGGCATCAATTCTTCTTCTGTCCTCCGTAGTCATTGTCCAACTCTCTGATGCATAACAAGTGATTGCAAAGACCACGGCCTGTATCAGGCACACCTTAGTCTCCAGAGAGACACCGTTGCTCTTGAGTACTTTAGAGAAGTCCCTAACAGCAGACTTTCCCATCGCAATACGTTTTTTGATATCCTGGCTGTTGGTGCCAAGAGTGTTGACTGTGGAGCCGAGCAAACTGAAGCTGTAAACAATCTCAATCTCTTCACCATGCATCCTGATGCTACCAATTGGTCCAGTGGTGAGAATCTTTGTATTCTTGACGTTGAGCCTCAGTCCATACTGAAGGCTGCAGTCCTTGACCCTCTGCAGTAAGTGCATGAGGTCCTCCTCAGTTTCAGCAAGCAGGGTTGTGTCATCTGCATGACGCAGATTGTTAATAGATCTTCCACCAAATCTGACACCACAGTTCTCCTCATAGAGCCCAGCCTCCCGGATAATCTGCTCTGCATACATGTTGAAAAGGTATGGAGACAGGATGCGTCCCTGGCATACACCCTTCCCAATTTTGAACCATACAGTGTTACCCTGCTCTGTTCTGACAACCGCCTCTTGGTCCAAGTATAGGTTTCGCATTAGCATAATTAAATGTTCTGGGATTCCCATTCTTCTCAGAGTCAGCCACAGGTTGTTATGATCCACATAGTTAAATGCCTTTGCATAATCAATGAAACATAGATAGACATTCCTCTGGTATTCCCTGCTTTCAGCTAAGATCCAGCTAACATCAGCTACAATATCCCTAGTACCACGACCCCTTCTAAACCTAGCCTGGACTTTTGGCAATTCTCTGATGATGTGCTGTTCCAGTCGTTTTTGGATAATCTTCAGTAGAATCTTGCTTGCATGTGAAATCAATGATATTGTTCTGTAGTTTCCACACTCTATTTGGTCACCCTTCTTTGGAATGGGAACAAATATAGATCTCTTCCAGTCAGTTGGCCAAGTGGTTGTTCTCCAGATTTCTTGGCACAATGTGTTGAGCACATCCAGGGCAGCATCTGTTAGCTAAAATACGTCAATTGGTATACCACCTATTCCGGGGACCTTCTTTTTTGCTGTTTCCTTCAAAGCAGCTTCAACTTCTTCCTTCATCACCACAAGCTTCTGCTCATATGTTATTTCATTAAATTCTTCTGTATCTGTCAATTCCTTTTGATACAATGACTCAGTATATTCCTTCCATCTTCTTTTTTTATTTTTAATTTTTTTTCTTCCATCTTCCTTTAATACTTCTGAATCATTTAATATTCTTCCTAAAGCTTCCTTGATTATAGCAACTCTAGGTTTGAATTTGTTCTTCAACTCCTCGATCTTAAGATGTTAAGTATATACAAAAAAGACCAATATGTTCCAAACCAATGAATTGAGTTCAGAAATGTATTTCATTAATTTATCTTTTTTACCAAGTAATGTATATATAGGAAATTGCATAATAATGTTTTAAGACACACATATATGAAGTGACATATTCATACAAAATCTATACCTAGGTCAAGATGATGAGATCAACAGAATACTGCTTGGTTTAATATAAGAAAAGATTTGCATCCGAGTTTTATCCTTTCTCTGTACCTATTCAAACTGTGTGCTGAGAAAATCATTCAAACCCTGGATGCTATTAAGAGGAATGTAGCATCAAAATTGGAGGAAGATTCAATAGTAACTTGTGTTATGCAGATGACACAATCTTGCTCTCAGAAAGTGAGGAGTACTTGAAACATTTGCTGCATATGATCAAAGACAAAATCCTTCAGTACAGATTGCATCTCAATATCAAGAAGATAAAAGTACTCCCTGCTAGACTGATAAACAACCTCATGAGAGATAGGGAAAGGATTGATAGTGTCAATGATTCAATGGATCTACTGTCAACACCCTTGGCACCAGCAGTCAAGAGATGTATTGCATTGGGCAAGTCTACAGTCAGGAAACTTTCCAAGTTACTGAAAAGCACTGTTGTCAGTTTGAAGACTAAAGAGTGCCTGATTCAGGCCATCCAGGGTCTTTTACATCATTTGTTATGCATCTGAGAGAACAGATATGTCTTGGAGAAAAATGCAGCCAGAATACTTGTTGGAGACAAAGATAACAAAGCTTCATATCTCATACTTAGGGCATGTTCCTAAAAGACACTATTCCTTGAAGAAGGACATCATGTTTGGAAAGGTGGAGGGTCAGAAAAGAGAGGAGACCCTCAAGTAGATGGATTGACACAGTGAGTATAGCAATGGACTGGAGTGTGTCAGGGATGATGGCGCAAGACAGTACAAGGTTTAGATCTGCTGTTCATAGAGTTGCCATGAGTTGCACTTAACTCAATAGCACCTAACAACAACAATGACATGACATTGAGTGCAGAATCACCATATACTAATGCATTGTATATGAGGGAGTTCTGGCAATTTAGTTAAAAAATGTGCTGTCAAACCAAAGGCAGTTCAAATCTACCAGATTCTCCAGGGAATAAAGATGGTCAATGTCCTCCCACACAATTTACAGCCTCTGAAAACTCACTAGAAGATTCATTATGAGTTTGTTCTGACTTGATGGCACATACTAACCATACCACTTTGTTTTTAAAATAAAAAAGACATAATCTAATTTGGCTGTCTAAATCATATTAATGGAGCTCTGGTAACCTAGTGGTTAAGAAGTTGTGCTGCCAATCTAAAAACCAGTGGTTCAAATCCACCAGCAGCTCTGTGGGAGACATCGCCAATCTCCTCTGTGATTTATACCCTCTGAAAACCCACATCATAGTAGCCCATCCCAACTTAGTAACACATAACAATAATATAAAAATAAAACAGAAAATTAGGCAGTATTTTTGGGAATTATCAAATGAAAATGTGCACAATCTGATTGATATTACTATTATGTTGGGGAGAAAGAGAGGTAGATATATACAGAATAAAAATAATGTTTAAAAAGGTTATACAATCTTGGGAGAAAAGTACTACAACAATTACATTAGTAAAGAAAAGGAATGTTATTCTGCATATGTAGTAACAAGAAAAGAAAAACAAGCAATTTATTTATTAAATGACAGACAGCGTGGCAGCAGAGCAATGTCTGTCTCACTCCACAGATAAAACTCAACATGGTGTATTCAAGTTACTTATGAGTAAAGACTTCCCTTTTCTACAAATTTGCTAAGAAGGTCTCAATTATCATAATAGTTTTACAAGATAATAATTGATAAGGTCTTCTTTTGTATAAGACTTTAGTAACAGTAAACAGGAAAGTGCTGGAAGCAAATGGACTTTATATTCGTGCAGTTTTGTGCTAAGGCAGCTTTTGGCTAAGCAAGTCTACTAATCCTTAAGTGTGAATGTTCATTGTTGCTCCTGGAAACAAGGTCATTTTTCCTCCTTGCATAATTCTAGCCCTTTCATGACCACTTTGGCTGTTTTAAATGGTCAGAGAAAAAACAAAGAAAGTTTAAAATGATGTCTGTATTGAGGTTAAAGCTCAAAATGCAGTGAGACTCCAGCTGCAGCCAAAACTTCCTGCATGGGGAAATACCTTTGGGCTCCAGCTCTAAGGAATCACGTGTAAGAATTGGAATGTCATTTTAACCTAAGCCTCCTAGAGTGAACACACATCCTGATTTTCCACTAGAAGTTATTACTAGTGCATTACTACACATTTCAAATAAAGTGTCTCCTGGTTTGGACAGTCAATTTTATGGTCACCCTGGCAGTGATGTAAAGTCAGAAGTTTTTCTTAGGACAAGAGAAATGACAAAAATTACCATTTTTAAAGCTTGAAATACTAGTTTTCAATTTAGTAACTAACTTTTCATTAGCATCTTTATACTATATAGAAATAATGCTTCAATTTCTACCATTATAATTCAATACCATTCATGAATTATGATCTTTCAGGGAACATTTTAGATTTTCTCAAATTTTAAATAAAATTGGCTCATGATACTTCTCTAAGATTTGGCTCATGATAATTACCTCCTGTGTGTTTAAAGCCCATAATATCTAAATATTAATGTGCTTGTTCCCTTCTGCTCTCTGAAAGTCATACCAAATTTTATATTTTGGAAAAGATCTTATTAAAACGTACAATTTTTATGAAATATGACAAAGTGACATTCATTAATTCACTGTTTAGAGACTGTTATGTCATTTAAAGTTGTGTTTTTAAAAATGTATGCATTAAAAAAAAATGTATGCATTACAAAGTGTTTCTTAAAAAGTTGCCTTATTAAGGCTATTTATTATAATATTAAATGACACTTAATGGAACAATGATGAAATGCTTGACTGCCAAGCCAAAGGTTGATGGTTTGAGTCCTCCAGTTGCTCTACCAAAGAAAGATATGGCCAATTGTGCTCTTAAAGACAGCCTTAGAAATCTTATAAGGCAATTCTCTTCTGACTTATAGGTCTCCATGAATATGAATCAACATAATGACACGCAAAAATACTACATGAAACATAGCTTACATTTTATATGCATGCTAACTCAAATAACTTGAAAGTATATGATGATGGAAGAGCAGAATCACTCAAAGGCTACATATAGGTTTTAAATTGTTATAAGGAAAATAATAGCATTAAGAGTAAATTATTTATAATAATCAGAATTTATATTCTTAAATTTAAAGTTGATTCAAAGTTATCTTCTATTAAGACTTTGACAAAATAATCCATGTCTTCAATGTACTGAACCAAAACACTAAATACAATGCACTCAAAAAGTAAACACAAGTTTCATTGTATGAAATCAGTAAATTTGTGGAATCTTCAATAATTGAAGTTCCTTTATAAATAATCATACAGTAATTATACTTGTTCTTTTGCATTTATTTGAATAACAATCTGTTTTCCTTCCTGTCCTCTTTGTGTTGCTAATTTTGAACTTTAATTTTCATCTGCATTAGGTATACTAGTGGCAAATTAATGATCTTTGTGATAAATTCTGATGCCCTTTTCCAACTCTTTTTTAATCATTATTAAAATGAATATTTTTGAACAGGATTGCTTATTGAAAAAGGTCATATTCACAACTGTTTGAGAGCCATCAACCTAACATAAAAAGTTATAATGTCTTAAAAACAAGTTGCCATTTATTCGACTCACAGCAATCATGAGTATCAGAATAGATATGTGTGCTCCGCAAGGTTTTTTTAAAGACTAATTTTTCTAATGCAGAGTCAAACTTTCTTTTAAAACACTTTTAGGTTGGCTTGAACTATCAACCCAATGATTAACAGCCAAAATAACTCAAGGACTACTATATAATAACATCTTGGAAATTATTTTTGCAATTTTTTATTTTAAAAAAGTTACATATGCAGTGTATTTGATATTGTTGTTGTTGTTAAGTGCCGTCGAGCTGTAGACAACTCATAGCACCCTATGAACAAAAGACCTGAGAACTTGTATAACTTTTATCATTTCTCCATATTCATAGTTTCAGGAGGCAAGCTATTTTGGAAGTGGAAGCCACTCCTTCCTCATTAGATTAAAATAATACTGGATTTATCTACCTTGTTTATAAAAACAGAAACAAATATTTGTTCAATATCTACTAATCAAAGTCAAAGAATTAAAAAAAATTATGCCTTTATTTTAATACAAAGTAATTATCTCCAATTTTGGTGAATGACACATCTGATGGGTAAAAATTTTCTCTATCATATCTATATTTATATCTCATCTGTACCTATTCTCATCCATCTCATCTCTGTCTATGTCTACATCTATCTATAATTATTGAGTGCCATTGAGTTGGAACAGACCCATAGCTGATGCTCCAGTGAGTTTTCAGAGGAAGTTAACGCATGAGAGGAGATAGTCCATCCTTCTCCCTTGGAGCAGCTGGCAGATTCGAACCATGTACATTCATGATTTTAGCACAAATTCTTACCACTAGACCACCAGATCTCCCCCTGCCCCACCCCCACCCAAAGGGATGCCTTTCTAGTGGTTGGAATCCACCAGCCGCACAACAAAAGACAGACAGGGAGTCTCCCCTAATGTGGTTTGGATCAATAGCAATAAATGACTTGAATGATTACTAGTGTACTTACTTAACTGTATTTAAGCATAAGAGCTCCACATATCTCTCTTTTTCCACACAATACACACACAATCAAGCACACACGCACACACACTCACACACATACTACTACTACAAATCGTATAAAATTTAACTTGCATTGGTAGTAGATAGATGAATCTACACATGTGGTCAAGAAACTTTGACACATGTTGGACCAAAATTAATTTCCTGGTTTTGATATTATACTGTAATTATCTAAGATTTAACCATTAAGATAAATTTTATACAGAGCAATTTTATACAAGATTCTTTGCATTTCCCTGTCAAGGTTTAAAACAACAATTACAAAACAAAATAAAACAAAAAACCCGCAAACAACTATTACCTTAAAAGGTTTTTAAGGCTTTTCAGTAAGTTGTATTTTACGCTAAATTACTGATATTATAAAAATGGTTTGTGTAGGAGTTGCAATTAAATTACCAATGGTCAGCTAATTAGAAGTGCTGCTGTATAATTTTATGAATCATTTGAAAACTTCCATAAAGGAACATTTCCATGGTTATATCTGTTAGCTGAACATTGTCAGTTGATATCCCATGGATTTCTGGGACCATTTTTGCCAATGCCTTCAATGCAGCTTGAACTTCAACCTTCATTACAATTGGCTTTTGATCACATGAAGGTAAAATATTGCTGAAGATCACTCAAAAATGACTAGAATAGTACATTTTCAGAGGATTGTCAGAAACTCAAGTGGAGCTTAGAAGAGGTTATAGCACCGGGGATATTGTTGCAAATGTCACATGGATCTTGGCAGAAAGCAGAGAATAAAAAAAAGAATGTGTATTTGGTTTTTTAATTGACTATGCAAAGGCATTTAATTATAACACATAATTATAGTGAGGAATGAGAATCCCAACATATTTAATCATGCTTATGTAAAACCAATACCTAGAGTGAGAAGCTTTTTTCAAAGCACAGCAAGAGAGCACTGCATGATTTAAACTTTTAAAAAAGTGTGTGTCTGGTTTTTATCCTTTCTCCATGCTTGTTCAGTCTGTATGCTGAACAGATAATTTGAGAAGCTGGACTTTATGAAGAAGAATGTGACATGAGATAGGAGGAAGACTCATTGATAACCTGAATTAAGTAGGTGAGACAACCTTGCTTGCTGAAAGTGAGGACTTGAAGTTCTTACTGTAGATGATCAAAGACTACAACCTTCAGTGTAGGCTACATCTCAACATAAAGACAACAAAAATCCTCACCAATGGGTGGATAGGAATCATGATAGCTTGGGGAAAAAAGATTAAATTTGTCCACATCTTCAACCCCTATTAAAACAAGCTTGGAAGCAGAAGTGGCATCCACTTCCAAATATCTTGCCTCTGGAAGCCCTGTGAACCTAGAGAAAAGGTGAAAGTTATACAAGTGTCCAGGTCTCTTGTTCATATGGTCACTAAGAGTCACCTAAAATTCAACGGCACTTAACAAGCATAGAGAGAGATCAGTTGGTCTAGTGGACAGAAAGTGATGCTACCAAGCCAAAGGTGGGTGATTAATCTGCGGCCCTCAGGCTTGGTTTTAATTGTTTTTGGTCAAACATTCTTCTAGGTGTTATAGCCCTGGTCTGTCCACTTGCTGTACAGAGGTAATTCTTGGTTGCTGTAAAGCTGAACTTCGTGACACTGATATGTCAAATGTGATAATGGTTACCCATGGTGGACAGTGTTTGGTGGAGCTCCCTAATTAAAACAAGCTTGGAAGCAGGAATGGCATCCACTTACAAATTAGCTTGCCTCTGGAAACTCTATGAACTTGGAGAAAAGATGGAAGTTATAAAAGTGTCCAGGATTCTCATTCATAGGGTCACTATGAATCACTTATGACTACACGACACTTAACAATAACAACAATAAAAAGTATGAACAACAAATAGAGATTTCTGAGGGCTTAGTCTGTAGGAAACTTCACTGCTAACTCAAAGTCCACACTTCCCTGACAGTTTGAATCTACCAGCAGTTCTAGTGGAGAAAGGTGAGCAATCTCCCCAAGTGTGATTTTCATTCCCAGAAACACAATTTAGGTCAGCTTTGAGTAGGTTATGACTCAGTAGCAATGTGTTTAAGTTTTTTCCATTTTATGTCTTTTTTTAATAAAATAAATACTTAAAGAATGGCCGTTCAGAATGTACAAGACCATGAGATTTCTGAGGGAATACATTAAGAACCTTATCTTGTAACACTTCTTTCCCCCATAAATTTAAGGAAATGAAGAAACAATCACATTATGGTTCGCATATTGTGATTCCATGGCGCCCATGGAAGGTAGTATGCTAAAAAGAGTTTGAAGTAAATGAGACTAAAAAGAAATGAATAAAATAGATGTTGTTAAGTGCCATCAAGTCAATTCCAACTCACAGGTACCTTTGAACAATGGATCTGAACCTTGCCCTATCCTTTGCCACCCTCATGGTCTGATATGCTGGAACCCTTTGCTGCAGTCACTGTATCGAGCCATCTTGTAGAGAATATTCCTTTCTTCCTCCAACACCCCAATTAAAAGGTATAATTTTTTCTCATCATACTTACTTATTGCATCACTTTTCAGATGCATAAGAAGTAACGGAGAAACACCATCCATAGCTTGGATCAGGCACACTGGTCTTTAAACTGACATCATTGTTCTTTAGCACTTTGGAGATGTGTCTCACAGCAGATTTTCCCAGTGAAACAGGCCTTGTGGTTTCTTAACTGCTGGTATCATGGGTTTTGATTATAGATCCAAGTAAAATTAAATTATTGACCACTTCAGTCTTTTCTTTACCTATCATGATTTTACCTATTGGCCCAGTAGTGAGGATATTTTTTCTTTCTTAATGTTGAGATATAACCCATGTAGAAAGCTAGAGTCCTTGGTCTTCTGCAAAATTGGAAAACATGGGCTTGGTGACAGGAATGAACCTGGAGATAGAATGATTGAATTTTGTGAAATCAATGACTTATTCATTGCAAATACATTTTATAAGAGACACAAATGCAGGTTATACACATAGATTTCATCTGACAGTATGCATAGGAATCAGATAGATTACATCAGTGGAAGGAACCGCTGGAGAAGCTCAATATCAGCTGTGAAAACTAGGCCGGGGGCTGATTGTGGAAAAGACCACCAATTACTCATATGCAAGTTCAAGCTGAAGCTGAGGAAAATTAGACCAAATCCACAGGAGCCAAAATATGACATTGATTTCATCCCACCTGAATTTCAGAATAATCTGAGGAAGAGGTTTGAGGCCTTGAACACTAATGAGCGAAGACCAGATGATTTGTGGGAGGATGTCAAAGGTATCATCCAGGAAGAGTGCAAACGGTCATTACAAAGACAGAAGAGGAAGAAAAGACCAAAATGGATGTCAGAAGAGACTCTGAAGATTGCACTGGAATGTAGAGAAGCCAAAGCACAAGGAAGAATTCAAGATACTAAAGAGCTGAACAGAAGATTCCAAAAGGCAGCACGGAATGACAAAGCAAAATACTACAATGAAATGTGCGAGGACCTAGAGTCAGAAAATCAAAAGGGTCGAACTCGCTCAGCATTTCTTAAGCTCAAGGAACTGAAGAACAAATTCAAACCTAAAGTTGCTATAATCAAGGATGCTTTGGGCAGAATATTAAATGATCCAGGAAGTATTAAAAGAAGATGGAAGGAATATGCTGAGTCATTGTATAGAAAGGAATTGGCAGATACAGAAGAATTTAATGAAATAACATATGAGCAAGAGCCTATGGTGATGAAGGAAGAAGTTCAAGCTGCTTTGAAGGAAATAGCAAAAAATAAGGCCCCAGGAATAGATAGTATACCAATTGAAGTATTTCAGATAACAGATGTTGCCCTGGATGTGCTCACCAAGTTGTGCCAAGAAATCTGGAGAACAACCACTTGGCCAACTGACTGGAAGAGATCTATATTTGTTCCCACTCCAAAGAAGGGTGACCCAACTGAGTATGCAAACTACAGAACAGTGTCATTGATTTCACATGCAAGCAAGATTCTACAGATGATTATCCAGAAACGACTAGAAGAGCACATCAGCAGAGGATTGCAGGAAGTCCAGGCTGGGTTTAGAAGGGGTCGTGGTACTAGAGATATTGTAGCTGATGTTAGATGGATCTTGGCTGAAAGCAAGGAATACCAGAAGAATGTCTATCTCTGTTTCATTGATTATGCAAAGGCATTTGACTGTGTGGATCATAACAAACTGTGGCTGACTCTGAGAAGAATGGGAATCCCAGAACATTTAATTATGCTAATGCGAAACCTATACTTGGACCAAGAGGCAATAGTCAGAACAGAGCAGAGAAACACTGCATGGGTCAAAATTGGGAAGAGTGTACGCCAGGGATGCATCCTGTCTCCATACCTTTTCTTTTCTTTTTTTTTTTTTTTTTTTTTTGGTGGTGGTGGTGGTGGTGGTGGGTGGGGATCTTTTCAACATGTATGCAGAGCAGATTATCCGGGAGGCTGGGCTCTATGAGGAGAACTGTGGCATCAGGATTGGAGGAAGATCTATTAACAATCTGCATTATGAAGGTGACACAACCCTGCTTGCTGAAACTGAGGAGGACCTCATGCACTTGCTGCGGAGGGTCAAGGACTGCAGCCTTCAGTATGGACTGATGCTCAATGTCAGGAAGACAAAGATTCTCACCACTGGACCAATTGGCAGCGTCAGGATGGACGGCAAAGAGATTGAGATTGTTCACAGCTTCAGTTTGCTCGGCTCCACAGTCAACACTCTTGGCACCAGCAGTCAGAAAATCAAAAAGCGTACCGCGATGGGAAAGTCTGCTGTTAGGGACGTCTCTAAAGTATTCAAGAGCAACGGTGTCTCTCTGGAGACTAAGGTGTGCCTGGTACAGGCCATGGTCTTTGCCATCGCTTGTTATGCATCAGAGAGTTGGACAATGACTAGGAAGGACAGAAGAAGAGTTGATGCCTTTGAGCTGTGGTGCTGGAGAAGAGTACTGAATGTACCATGGACTGCCAGGGAAACAGATTCATCTTGGAGAGGATTAAACCAAGCAACTCCTTGGAGGCAAGGATTCTGGGTCTTCGTCTGACATACTTTGGACATGTTGCCAGGAGGGACGAGTCCTTGGAGAGGGACATCATGCTTGGGAGGTTGAAGGGACAGCACAGAAGGGAAGGCCTCCAATGTGGTAGATTGATTCAGTGATTGGGTTAATAGGGATGGGTGTGTCGGAGACAGTGTGATTGGCACAGGACAGAGCAGACTTTAGGACTGTTGTGCATAGGGTTGCTATGAGTCGCAAACGACTCAACGGCACATAACAACAACAACAACCATGAAATGAGGGAACTCTGGTGGCCAGTGCTAATAGCTTCATTGCAATCCCAAAGGCAAGTGGTTCAAGTTCACCAGCTGATATGGGAGAAGGATGAGCACTCTCCTTCCCATGTGATTAGGTTGCCTCTGAAAATTCCCTGGAGGGTCAGCTAGGGGTCAGTTCTGATTCAATCCAATATATATGTACCGCTCATTTCATGGTGGTTGTTATTGTTTTGTGCTGTTGAGTCAGACAACAACCACCACCATGAAATGAGGGGTACATATTGAAAATACTTAACAATAATTGTGCTGGTTATTTTCAAATTAGTTTTGAATTTGTATTACTACATAAGTAGTTTACTGGGTAATAAATTTTTTGAAATATTTTCTTCTTTTTGAACCACTCTGTGCTTAACGGTGTTCTGGAAAGAATGTTTCAGAAATTCATCTCAATTAAAAGATTAGAACATGAAACAGATAAAATCATTTTGTGTTTAAAACTCCACATTGTCTAGAACTATTCTTTTCCTGTAGTTTCTCACAAAAATGGCCTCCTGACAGCATCAGAATCCCAAAAGAGTGAGATTACTGCAATTCTAGCTCCCCTCACATTATAAGTAATATAGATTCAGCCGTAACCCAATTAGCATCAGTTCAAATTAAAGATTAAAAATATTCGAGAGGTTTGAGGAACTACAGTTGGTAGCTTGTTTAGTTTCTAAGGTTACATAAATGAAAGACAGCAATAGTCTGATTCTTCAAAAGTACAAGCTAGGTTGAAATTTTGCTTTTTGCAAATTGCATAAGTAGTCTATTTTCAACCACATAAAGTCAACTTATCTTATAGCATGTGTCAGTTATGAGTTTATTTTCTTTCAAAGGTATCACTGGGCATTTTATAGTTTTGACATTAAGTTTATTAAATCCTATTCCAAGTAAGAAAACGATATAAAGTTATTAGATATGAGTTGAGGTCAAACTTTGCCAACATAAGTAAACTGTATGTATCAGAATAGAGTTGATTCACAGCGTTTTCAAAGACTGATTTTTCAGAATATGCAGACTTTCTTCCAATGAGCCTCAGGGTGGATTGAAACTGTCAACTTTTGGGTTAGCAATTGAACATAATATTTACTTGGACGGTGTAAAGACTGAACATCTTTGTTTTCAGAGATTGTCAAGTTGGCTCCTTGTAACACTTCTCAATCCTGCACCATCCTTAGAATTTTTGCTGTTCTGGAATTTATTTTTTTTTAAAAAAATTATTATCAATTTTATACTGTTTTATTTACAAAGCTCATATACATTGTTTTTCACACTATATCGCTCCCATTTTCTTCACCCCCACCTTCCTCCGCCCATCAAATTGTGTGATTATCTCCTGCACCCCTCCTGCCATCCTCAGTCCTGTGTTTCCACCTTTTCCCTTTCCCCTTGAATCCTCATACTCGTTCTACAATAATGGTCTTATACAATATTTGTTGTTATGGGACTGAGTTAGTTCACTTAGCATAATGCTCCCTAGTCTCTCCCAAGTTAGATAGTAATTTACAAAATCATTGCTCCTGCGTGCTGCCCAGTATTTCATCATGTGATTGTACCACAATTTCTCAATCCGTTCCATTGTGGTTGGACAGTTGGGCTGTTTTCATGTTCTTGTGATGATGAATAAGACTGCTATGATCATTAGTGTACAAGTCTCCTTTTGTGCTTCAGTTCTAATCTTCTTGGGGTATACTTCAAGCAGTGGAATAGCTGGGTCATATGGAATTTCTATATTCAGCCTTTTGAGGAACCACCAAACTGCCTTTCAGAGTGGTTGTACCATTTTACAATCCAACCAAAAATGTCCATTTACAGTCCAACTAAAAATGTATAAGAGGTCTTTCTCACCACACCCTCTTCAACATTTATTATTTGCTGTCCTGTTAAACTTTGCCACTGCACCTGGAGTGAAATGGGATCTCATTGTTGTTTGGATTTGCATTGCTCTTATTGCCAGTGATTTGGAGCATTTCTTCAAGTGTCTGTTGGCCATCTAAATATCTTCCTCTGTGAAAAGTTTTTCTGTGTCTTTTGCCCATCTTGCAATTGTGTGACCAGTCTTTTTCTTGTGGAGACCCTGTAGGAGTCTATTTTGCAGTCACAATATCAATATATCTCACTGCAGACCTTCATCTTTTTTCTGACCCTTTGTTGTACCAGCAAGACATCTTCAGGTCTGACTTCACCTGATAACATGTGCAAAGTATATTACGTGAAGTCTTACCATCTTCACTATTAAAGATCTTTTTAGTTAGACTCCTTCCAAGTTATACATGTTTATTCCTTTGGCAAGCATTGACATATTCAATATTCTTCACTGACACTACAGTTCAAAGGCATCGATTCTTCTTCAGTCTTCCTTATTGTCTAGTTTCTATATACATATGAAGAAAGGACACTAAACATGAGTTAAGTCAGGCGCGCTTTAGTCCTCAGAAGGACATCCTTGTCCTTTAGTACTTAAAAGGGTTATTTTGCATCCATTTTTGTCAAAATCAACATTGTTTGATTTGTTAGCTATTCCTTTCATGACTATTGGTTGAGGATTCAAGTTATATGAAATTCTTAACAATTTCCATTTTTAAATTCACTTTTCTGTCACTTACTGGTCCGGTTACAAGGATTTTTTTGTTTGTTTATTTTGAGTTGGTGTCTTCTAGTCTTTGATCAATGATCTTTGATCTTCATCAGTGTTTCAAGTCTTCTTATCTTTCAGCAAGCAGGTTTTCCTTCTGCATATTGTTATGATGAGTCTTCTTTCAATCTTGATGTTGTGTTCTTCCTAGCAATGTCTAGTTTATTGGATTATTTCCTGAACACAGAGATTAGATACAAGTTGTGAAAATTTATAATTTAGATGCACATCGTTCTTGAATTTTAAACCATATGGCGTTCTCTTGCTTTCAACAAGGCTATAAGATTTATATGTAAGTTTCATATGAGCAGAATTGTGTATCCTGGAATTCTCAGTCTTCACGTTAGCTACAATTTGTTATGTACATCAGATTTGAAAAAACATCTAAAACATTAGTAATATATGACATTTTCAGATTATCAAATTATTTGGAAATCTCTTTGAAGTCACAAAGGCAGAGGAATTGGCAGTAACACACTTGTTCCCTATCAGTGCTTGTCAGTTAAGCAGAGTAACTTTATTCATTGTCAGATATGTCTGCTATGGGGAAGAGTCCAGATTTAGGCTTAGAAATGTCCAACAGGCTAACATGGCTACATAAACATATCTGGCAGGTAAGAATGTTTAACACAGCAGGTAAATTATTTTATAATCTCCAATGATATGGTCAGGGAGCTCTAGTGGTTTAGTTGTAAAAAGTTTTGCTGCCAATCCAAAAGGCACACAATTAAAATTCACCAGCTTCTCCACAGGACAAAGATGGGCAATTTCCTCTGGTGCGATTTACTGCCTCTGAAAAACCTCTAGAGGAATAGCACTGGGTAGGTTTCAACTTGATGGTTCATAATGACAAATAATAACAGTTTATTGAGAGCTACGCTGCCAACCCAAAGACAGTGCCTCTGAGGAAGTTTGAATCTGCCACTAGCTCTGCTGCAGAATAATGGTAATCTCCTTTCGTGTGATTCTTGACTTTGGAAAAGTCACTGGGAGATCAGCTAAGAGTTGATCTAATTTGTTGTCAATGAGTTTGCATTTTTGGTTTTGAGCTTTTTAAAATTCTGATTTATGTGAAGGTTTATAAAGAATTTTGGGATGTTGGGTTTATTTTCCAATTCTCTGTGTATATTTTATTCCATAATATTAGTTATATTAGTTCATTCTTCATTGTCCTTTCCTTTATTCTAATAAAGTGTTAGTTGTCTATTCATTAATTTTCTATGCATCTCCTGCTTCCCCTTCCTGATAACCATACTGCACTGACACTTTCCGTATGTAAACATTTCTCCGGATTTTACAACAGTGTTTTGTGACTAACTTATTTTACTCCATATAATGTCCTCTAGACTCATCCATATTGTATAGTGTTCCACAAATTTTTCATAATTTTCCACCACAGCATAATACTGAATTATGTGAATGAGAGCGTTTTTTTAAATATGTAAAATGTATATTAACACGCCTGACTTTTCAATTAGTATCAGTATCTAGAAAATGTCACTTTTTGTTCATTAAAACAAATTGAGGTAACAACTCTTTTACTTATTTAGAAACCATTCTTTATTATAAACATCATTTTTGTTCAGGTATCTATGTATTTCAAATCAGTCTATGTGTGTTGTCCTATGGAATCTAGAATTCAAGATTCACCTCTGAATCTCTCAGAAAAAGTAATACAGTGTCTGCAACATAATGGTATTCGAATAAAACTCTGTGAATTAAAAGAGCTGCAGAATCTCTTGAAATTGCAGAGAAAGAAACATCCTATGCAAGTTTAGACTTTGAGTTGAATATTCTACATCATTTCCCTTCAATTTGACTTCAATTAGTAGCAGTTGTGTCTATGCTGGAATAGATAGAATTATGTTCCATGGCCTTTCAACAGAAAAAAGAGTTTTCTTATTTTTCAAAGAGAATCACTTATACTTTCTTCCCAGGGGTCTCTGGGTGGGCTTGAACCTTAAAACTTTCACTTTGGAACAAAGAACATGAACTGTTTACACTAGCTGAGAATCCCTTTATTGAATCTGCTACCTACACTCGTTATCATATCTACCTGGCAATTTCATCTCACCTTCCTGGAGGACACATATCTTGGTAACCCCTCTTCCAGCCAAAAGCAAATGTATATTGCTCTCAGATTGAAAGGAAGTAATAAAAGGCATTAATGAATCCAATGATAATAAACAACCCATTATACCAAGTGCTGTTAGAATTCAAAATGATGATATGCACTTCTACACAATATAATAAAGGCTGAAATAAAATCAATAGGGAAAATAATGCATTTTATGTCTCTCTTTTATAGCTTATTGGGATTCCTCACCCTCGCCCCCAAGAGACAGCAAGATGCTATGCCAGGGCATAGCATGGAAAGGGAGTCAAAAACAGATAATCTCTCAGTGGCCTGTACGAAGAATAACTCCGCCTATGTGCTATACCACTTCATGAGACGCAATGATTATCTACTTCCAAGCTTCCTAACAGAGAAGATGGTCTGCAGCCAGATACTACTTGCTGTATTCTAAGTAGCTTTGTAACAGTCCTAAATTATTTCCAAGCGTTGCTTTGCCCTTTGTTGCATGAAGGTCTTGGCACATGGATTAGGAGGCTCTGTATGGTTTATGAGACTATAATTGAGTTTCATGTGGGCCTGGCACATTTACAAAAATTACAAAATGAAGTAGATTAAAATGGGACACAAATTGTTATCATGAGACAGTTTGGAAGTAAAATATGTTTCCTGATAAATCTGTACTTGCGTAAAGCTGTAGAAATCTGTAGTATTTGTGAGGCGTATTTACACATCGTAGTCACATTCTAAGCCCATTTAATTAAGAAAAAAAAACCACAACACTTGAGACAGTCTCAGATAAATAATTGATAGTCATAACAAGAATAATAAAAATAACTTAAGTGTTTTCTCTGTGTCAGGTCCTATCTTACACAATAAAGAGTATATTACTGAAAAAAATGTATTACTGAATTTAACTTAGAGCCATCTTAAGAGTGACTATTACTATACTTATTATAGAGACACTGAATTGCAGGGTGCAAAATAACTTATCCAAGGGCATGTTCCTAGAAAGTGATAAAACTACTATTAGAAGCCACTTTAACTTCACAGCCTATAAATTTATCACTATGTAACTTTCCTCTCTAGTATTAGTCAACTAGGACCATTGTTGTTATATATTGTATGCCATCGAGTCATCTGACACTCATAGTGATCCCATGTACAACAACCCTAAATCCTGCTCTATGCTGTGCCAGTCTTATTGTCTCTGACACACCTACTCCCATTATTCCAGTCACTGAATCAATCCATATCATTGAGAGTCTTCCTTTCCTGGCTGTCCCTCCACCCTCCCAAGCATGATATCCTCTAAAAGTACTGGCCCCTCCTTGCAACATGTCTAAAGTATGTCAGATAAAGCTTCAGAGTCCTTGTCTCCAAGGAGCAGCCTAGTTTCACCCTCTCTAGGATGAACCTGTTCATGCTCTTAGCAGACCATGGCTTAATCCGTACTCTTGTCCAACACAACACCTCAAAGGCATCAAATCTCCTTCTATCATCCCTTGTCATTGTACAGCTCTCTGATATATAGCAAATGATTGTAAAGACCATGGCCTGTATCAGGCTCACCTTACTCTCCAGACTGACATCAATATTCGTCAGTACTCTGGAGAGGTCTCTGACAGCAGTCTTTTCCAACGCCATGCATCTTTTAATTTCCTGGCTGCTGGTGCCAAATATGTTAATTGTGGAACCAAGAAAACTAAAGCTGTTAACAATCTCAGTCTCTTCACCATCCATTATGATGCTGCCAATCAGCCCAGTGGTGAGAATCTTTGTTTCCTTGATATTGAGCTTCAATTCATACTGAAGGCTGGAAAAAAGGTGAGAAGAGCATGTTGTATTCCTTAAATATTCCTTAAATTGAGATATAGTGTCCAATTGTAAAATTAAGCCTATATTAAACTTTAATTTCATTATTGGTACTTGTTCAAGACAAAATCTTGAATATTCAGAATCTATTTGCATGCAAATTATCTTTACCTAACTTTAGTTAATTTAATGGCATTCAACCATTGAATTCTCTGTTTGAAACCATTCCAGAGGATATACAAGAGCAAAATATGCCTTGATATTTTCATCAGCTAAGGTGAATACTTACTTTAAAAATTGCAAGTTATTTAAGTTATTTTGAAGTCTAACAGAAACTCAGTTTAATCAGTATGTCATGGTTAAGTGAATAATATCACATAGTAAAAATGAGACTGCAAAAATAGTTTCAGTAGAAGTGACTTAGGACGGTACATTCATTTTCTAAAATTAAGTGCAATTAGTTTATTTTTAATAATTATTGATTAATAGATTTAGATGGCCAGCTCATCTACATGTATGTGGGAATGAAAAAAAGAAATTCAAAAGCAGAAATTTTTGAAAAAGATGAAAAATTTAAAGCATAATTTTCACTGCAAGGATACTTCCAAATTAAGCTAAAAAATCCTTGATAACTCGCCATGAGAGGGAGGGAATGCTCGGCAGCTTTCTACTTTTCATAGGTATTAGAAAATAAAATATGAGAGAAAAATGAAATGGACTTCAGAGTGAGCAAATTAGTATTTCTTTTTTTTTCAGAAAAAGTAGATAGATAGATAGATATATTCAAATTTTGTAAATAAACTAGCATAATAAAACAAAAACATATATAGTCACACAAGTGTAATAACTAAGTATTGAAAACTTCCAGAATTCAAAATAGAAAATACATCATAGAGATTTCAAAATCCTAATTATCAGCAAAATCAGGCTAAAAATGTCAACAATTGATACTATTAAATCACAAATTTTCAAGTTCAAATTTACTTTAATGTATTCAGAGGCTGGTTATCAGCCATGCTGAGGAAAGGAATAAAATGTTCATACAATAGGAACCTGGATGCATAAAAGGAGCAGAGAGAGACTAGAAATTGAATTTCCACACCAGCACAGCAATGAAGGAAAAATAGCATTCTGCCACAGAAACTGAAATTGTTCTAAAGAGGATTAAAGGAAATAGAGACAAATTTCAGGCATGTTCAATGCTCTGCCACCTCCTTCTCTTTGATTTGACTAAACCACCAAAGCAGAATATGTTTTCGTTTGTGTTTTTGTTTTATTTTTCAGAAGAAGAAAGTCAAAGAAAGAAAACAAGCAAGTTATATATATGCCTATTAATAATATATACATCCTTACTCATTTGGGGAACTAACTCCCCAGAGAAGCATTTTAGGTGACAAAACAGAAATAGGAACTGAGAGAAATGACCTAATATAAATCAACGAGGAAGAGCCAAAGTTCATGTTTTATTAGACCTTGAAGTTAACCATTATTTACCTCTCTCTTAACCATTTACTTAGATTTCCCCAAAGTTAAAACAGTCAGATTTTGCTCTTAATATATTCAGTCACCAGAATTTCCTTTTCTGTCTTTATCACAATGTTTATTCACCTTAGCTCTTAGTAGTCAAGGTACCTCAACAAAGGATTTTTTTTCCAAATAAAATTGCATTCTGGAATATTTTATTTGTCTGTGGAGAATAATCTAAGCAGGGACCAAGCTCCTTAGAGAAAGAGCATCTGGAGCAGCTTATGCATGTTCAGGATGTGATTGTTCATGTTTCAGCATCCATAGTGTGCGTAATGGATTGTGAAGGTGACCCATGATCAGTGTTGCCTTTTGATGTACATAGGGTCATTTAAAGTGAGTATTGAGGTGATAACACTCATTAACAACAGTTTTACAAAGAAGAAGAATACCACCATTTATTGTCTCTCAAATAAAGATTTTTAGGGAACTCTATATTTGTTCCCATTCCAAAGAAAGGAGATCCAGCAGAGTGTAGAAATTATTGAACAATATCATTGCTATCACATGCAAGCAAGATTCTGCTGAAAATTATCCACAAACGACTGGAACAGCACATCAGCAGAGAACTGCCAGAAGTCCAGGCTGGGTTTAGAAGGGGTTGTTGTACTAGGGAGACTGTAGCTGATGTTAGATGGATATTAGCTGAAAGCAGAGAGTACCAGAGGAATGTCTATCTGTGTTACATTGTTTATGCAAAGGCATTTGACTGTGTGGATCACAACAAACTGTGGCTGACTCTGAGAAGAAAGGAAATCTCGTGCTCAAGTGAAACCTATACTTGGACCAGGAGACAGTGGTCAGAACAGAGAAACACTGCATGGTTCAAAATTGGTAAGGGTATAGGCCAGAGATGTATGTGTTCTATCTCTATACATTTTCAACCCATATGCAGGAAAGATTACCTGGGAGGCTGGGCTCTATGAGGAGAAGTGTGGCATCAGGATTGGTGGAAGATCTATCAGCAATCTGTGTTATGCCTATGACACAATCCTGCTTGCTGAGACTAAGGAGGACCTGAAGCACTTGCAGCAGGTCAAGGACTGAAGCCTTTACCATAGATGGAGGTTCAATATCAGGAAAACAAAAAATTCTCACCACTGGGCTAATTGGCAGCATCAGGATGGATGGTGAAGAGACTGAAATTGTTCACAGCTTTAGTTTTCTTGGTTCCACAGTCAACACTTTTAGCACCAGCAGCCAGGAAATTTAAAGATGTATTGCAATGGGAAAGTCTTCTGTTAGAGACCTCTCCAAAGTACTGAAGAGCAATGGTGTCACTCTGGAGACTAAGATGTACCTGATACAGACCATGGTCTTTGTAATCACTTGCTATGCATCAGAGCATTGGACAGTGACTAGGGAGGATAGAAGGATAATTGATGCCTTTGAGCTGTGGTGTTGGAGAAGAGTATTGGATATACCATGGACTGCTAAGAAAACAAACAGGCTTGTCCTGGAGAGAGTTATACCAGGCTGCTCCTTGGAGGCAAGGACTCTGAGGCTTCATCTGACATACTTTGAACATGTTGCAAGGAGGGACCAGTCCTTGGAGAAGGACATCATGCTTGGGAGGGTGGAGGGACAGCCCAGGAGGGAAGACCCTCTATGAGGTAGATTGATTCAATGATTGGTGTAATCAGGGTGGGTTTGTTGGAAGCAGTGAGGTTGGCATAGGATAGAGCAGTCTTTAGAGCTATTATACATAGGGTTGCTATGAGTAGCAGGTGACTTGATGGCACATAACAACAACAATGTGCAGTCAAATTGAATGTTGTTGTTGTTATGTACCATCCAGTGGTTTCCGACTCATAGCGACCCTATGCACAACAGCTCTAAACCCTGCTCTATCCTGCGCCAACCGCACCGCCTCTGACACACCCATCCCGATTACCCCAGTCACCGAATCAATCCATCTCATAGAGGGTCTTCCCCTCCTGCGCTGTCCCTCCACCCTCCCAAGCATGATGTCCCTCTCCAAGGACCCGTCCCTCCTGGCAACATGTCCAAAGTATGTCAGACGAAGACCCAGAATCCTTGCCTCCAAGGAGTAGTTTGGTTTAATCCTCTCCAAGATGAATCTGTTTGTTTTCCTGGCAGTCCATGGTACATTCAGTACCCTTCTCCAGCACCACAGCTCAAAAGCATCCACTCTCCTTCTGTCCTCCCTAGTCATTGTCCAACTCTCTGATGCATAACAAGCGATTGCAAATACCATGACCTGTATCAGGCGCACCTTAGTCTCCAGAGAGACACTGTTGCTCCTGAGTACTCTAGAGAGGTCCCTAACAGCAGACTTTCCCATCGCGATACGCTTTTTGATTTCCTGACTGCTGGTACCAAGAGTGTTGACTGTGGAGCCGAGCAGAGTGAAACTGTGAACACTCTCAATCTCTTCGTCATCCATCCTGACGCTGCCAACTGGTCCAGTGGCGAGAATCTTTGTCTTCTTGACGTTGAGCCTTAGTCCATACTGAAGGCTGCAGTCTACATACAGAAAATCTGCAAACAATGGCTCTGAATCTTTTGCCTTATCCTGAGACAACTTCATCATTCCTGACACATCTGCCTTCATTGCCATAGTCACTATGTCAATCCATCGTATACATGGTTTTCTCCTGTGCAGGCCCTCTATCTTTCCAAGTGTGATGTCATTCTCCTAGGACTCATTCCTTCTGTCACCATTCCAAAAGTATGTCAAACAGAATCTAAAAATCTTTACCATCAAGGATCAATCTCGTTTTATCCTATCCATGACAAACCCGCTTGTTTCTTGGAAGTCCGTGATATGTTCAAAACTCTTCTCCAGCACTACAACTCAAAAGCATCAATTCTTCTTCTGCCATCCTTAGTCATTGTCCAGCTCTCAGATGTATAGCAATGGCCTGGATCAGTTGCATCTTAGTCTGTAGACTGATAGCCTTGTTCTTTGGCACTCTGGTGAGGTCCCTAACAGAAGATTTTCCCAAAGCACCTTTTGATTTCCTGACTGTTGTTGCCCACAGTGGATTCAGTTGTGATTGTGGATCCAAGCAAGGTAAAATTGTTAACAACTTCAGTTTTTTCTCTCTCTATCATGTTACTGCCCATTGTGAGCATCTTTGTTTTCTTATGTTGAGATGTACTCAGTACTGAAGGTTGCAGTCCTTCACCTTGTGTAGTGAACACTTCAAGTTCTTAGTTTTGGCTAGCAAGGTTGTGTCATCTGTATAACACAGGTTGCTGATGAGTCTTCCTCCAATCCTAATAACCCATTTATGTCCATAAAGTTCAGCTTCTTGAATAATCTGTTCTGCATATAGATTGAAAAGGTATGGAGAAAAGACCACCCCTGATGTAATCCTTCCTTGATTCTAAACCATGTAGTATTCTTTTACTCTATTTGGACAATAGCTTCCTGGTCTAGGTCTAGGTTTCACATAAACCCAATCAAGCGTTCCGGGATTCTGATTCTTCCCAATGTTAGCCACAATTTGTTGTGACCTATACACAGTAAATAAAACCCAAATAAACATATTTCTTGTACTCTCTGCTTTTAGCCAAGATCCATTTGACATCAGCAATGATATCCTTAGTGCCATGTTGTTGTTGTTGTCATAGTGAGACTATTAGCAACAGGTCTGAATCTTGCCAATCATGTGCCATCTTCTTGGATATGCTTGAGTACAGTGTTACAATCACTGTCTCAATACATCGTGCTGAGGGTGTTCTTTCTCTAATCCTCTACCTTTCTAGTATATCTTTTTCTAAATATTGGCCTTCCTGATACTATGATCAAGTATGTGAAAAGTTCACCTCCTTACCTCTAAGGAATAATATGGCTTCATTTCCTCTGGACGGACTGGTTTGTTCTTTGGCAGCCAGGCGATATTCAATAATCTTCCCAACACTGCATTTCTAAGGCATCAATTCATCTTCTGTCATTCTTATTAACTGTGTCATTTTCAGATATATAGGAAGTAATTGAAAACACCATGACTTGATTCAAGTGCAAATTAGTCATTAAGCTGACATCCTAGAAGTCCTTGATATGCCCAGTGCTGCTGGAAGCCATTTGTTCTACCTAGATGAAGCCATTTTGTAATTATCTGAAGCCATTTTGTAATTCTCTAAGAACATGTTTGGACATGTTGCCCCTCCCTGGGAGGATAAGTTTTGGTTTACCCCACCCTGGGAGGATAGGTTTTGGTTTACTGGGACTGCCCTGCTAAGTTTCTGTTCACCAGATAACTTTCAGCTTACTGGAAATGACATGTTAGTCTCCCCCATTGCGTACTTCTCCTCCCTCCATTGTGTTCCTATATATAAACTATAAATGCTTTCAATAAAATGAAGACTTGATCGGAGATTCTCAACTTGTCTTCCTGCTTTGTGGCTCCTGACCCCCTATTCTCTTTCTTCCCCTCCTAGGGTCACCGTTGAAGATCCCCGCGGGCCGGGGCACAGTGCAACTTGTATTTTTGATTCTTGATTAGTACTGTGATTGGTAACTGTTGTGGATTCAAATAAAATGAAAGTGTTGATAATGTCAATAATTTCTTCATCTGTCTTCCTGTCTGTTCAGTGGTGAGGATTATTTTTTTGACACTGAGATGTAATTCATATAGAAGACTATAGTCATTTATCATCTTAAGTAAGAGCTTTTGAGTCTTTTTCACTTTCAGCAAGCAAGATTGTGTCATGTATATAATACATGTTGTTGAAAAGACTTCTTCTAATCCAAATTCCATTTCTTCTTCATATAGCCTTTCTTTCCATATTATTTGTCTAGCATGTAGATTGAGTGGGTATGAAGAAAGGATACAGCCCTGACTCATACTGTTTTTGGTTTTAAACCATACACTATCCCCATGTTCTTTGGGGGCAACAACTTCTTGGCCTATACATAAGTTTTGCATGAGCACAATTAAATATTCTGGGATTCCTATTTTCCCAATATAATCCATAATTTGTTATTATCTACACAGTCAAATGCCTTTACACACTCAATAAATCACAAGTAAACATGTTTACTGGTATTTTCTCTTTTCAGTCATGATCCATCAGACATCAATAATGTTTATCATTTGTATCAATTCTGAATACAACTTGAATTTCTGGTAGTGTCTGTCAATGTACTATTCCAACAGTTGTTGAATAATCTTCAGCAAAATTTTACTTGACTATGATATTAATGATATTGTTAGATAATTTCTACATTTTATTGGAGCACCTTTTTTAAATAATAGAAACAGACATGAATCTCTTCCATGTCATTTCACCAGGTAACTATTTTGTAAATTTCTTGGCATAGACTAGTGAGCATGACCAGAGTTGTATCTGTTTGTTGAAACATGCCAATTAGTATTCCATCAATTCTTTACTTTTTCTTAAGCAATGCCTTCAGTGCATGTTGATATTTTTCACTACCGTTAGTTTTCAAACATATACTACTTCCTGAAATTGTTCAACTGTCAATCTGTTATTTTGGTATAGTAATTCTGTGTATTTCTTGCAAATTAGAGAAGCTGAGTATAATTGGTCAAATTTCTTTTTTTTAATTATTATTAAATTTTATTAGTTTTAATGAACATTTACAGAGATTTTGGGTTCTCATTCATTCATTGTTGCACTGTTTTCTCTACCGTCCTCCCCAGTTCATTCTTCTTCCCCGCCCCAAATATCTGTTTTAATTGTCCAGTTGCCACAGTG
>NW_006399760.1:27107594-27128846 GCF_000299155.1 Elephantulus edwardii | reverse complement strand
TTGAGAAAGCGCCATACTGCTTTCCACAGGGGTTGCACCATTTTACACTCCCACCAACAGTGAATAAGAGTTCCAGTTTCTCCACAACCTCACCATCATTTGTTGCTTGCTGTTCTGTTAAATTTTGCTATTTTGACTGGGGTGAGATGATATCTCATAGTAATAACACTATTCTAATAATATTGCTGCGGAGAGAGTGAGACACCTCTTCTGAAATTAGCTAACATTTTCCAAAATATTCTTTCAATATAATGTTCCAACGATTTCTAAATACCCATAATAGGTAAATAAAATTATAAACTTAAAGTATAAATTTGACCCTAACTTTAATATTTCCTATTAAATATAGTCATGTTTATATTTATAATACATATACAAGATAGATTATTCATGCACTTAGTCATATATCTTATATATATAAAATTATAATTGTTATTAAAATTTGAAATGATTTGCTTCTTCCAAGTTCATTAGCAATGACAAAAATGTGCTTTATGGACCCTTTTCTTCAGATTATTTTAATTTCTTTATGAATGTAATAAAATCTAAATACTGAATTATGCAAACTTAACAGTTGCCAATCCAAAAGGTGGAGGATCAAATCCACCAGCTGTTCCACCAGAAAGATTGGCAATCTTCTCTTCTCTGATTTACAGCCTCTAAAAAACCTTCTGGAGAGTCAACTGTGAGTCTGTTCTGTCTTGGTGGCACACAACAACAAGAAAAAACCAGTAATATAATAATAACAAAAACTAAAATTGACTGGTGGTATAGAATTCCAGATATAAACGTATGTGTTGCTGCTTGAAAATTTAAAGGAGAGTTTTCTCAATATTTAACTTTGGATGCCTCGGTATCATCTTCAATAAACCTCTGTTCTTCATGAAGAAGATCAATATGAACTGAGTAAAAGAACAATAAAACACATAATTTTAGAGTCTTTAACTACTAATAATAATTAATGAAATTAATTATGGGAGATTTTATAGGACACTGTTGACCTGTGACATCGGGAGAAAAAGAATAATCTAGAAGATCTCATTTTATTCAGATTTTCTCCCAAGTTTTCCTTTGACGTCTTTGAAAATTAGTTCTAAGTTATTGCTAAAAGGTAAGGATGCCAATTTAAAAGACAAAGTGCACCTGATCCAAGTCATAGTACTTTTATTTGATTTCTATGCATGTAGAAATTGGACAATGAATAATGAAATAAAGACCAAAGAATGATTGTTGCCTTTGAATTGTGGTGTTGGTCAAATCCACTTTATGGATTACCAAAATAAAAACCCAAAAATGTGTCTTGAAGAATGTACAACCAGTGTGCTCCTTTAAAGGCAAACATGATGAAACTTCATGTCATACACTTAGACATATGGTCAGGAGGCACCAGGTCTTGGTAAAAGAAGGCATGCTTGAAAAACAGTTATCAGCAGAAGAGAGGAAGAACCTCAGTGAGGCAGACTGACACAGTGACTGCAGCAAGAGGTTTGAACATGGCAAAGAACATGGGGACAAAATTTTGATCTTTTGATCACAGGATTTTTATGATTCTTAGCTGGCTCATCAGCACCTGATAACAAAAACAACCTAAAAAAATAAGATTAATGATATAAGAGAAATTCAATAGGAATAGAAAGAGAAATTAAAAGAACAGTTTAAAAAACAAATTAATAGAATGCAGTATTTATACTGAATTTTATTTGAAAAACTATCAATAAAATGTTTATAGCTTTGGAAAGTTTATTCCATACTGTTTGTCTATTTGACTATTCTAAATCATAGACATATGTTGATGTTGTTGTTATGTGCCGTCGAGTCACTTGTGACTCATAGTGACCCTATGTACAACAGCCCTAAACTCTGCTCTGTCCTGTGCCAATCACAATGTCTCCGACACACCCATCCTGATTACCCAGTCCAGAACATTTTTTATAGACATATAATAATGACAAAACATGACAAATGCCAAAGTGAAACACAGAGAGAATCTTCTAAATTAAATATTTTCAGATAAAATTATATAATAGTGTAAAGTATTCATGCCAAGGCTGCAGAGATACCTCGTTATTTATTAAGATACTGTTTATCTCTACTACAACAATAAGTAACATGAGAGAAATCTGTCATTTTAATAGACAAAAGGTATTGTGTACAATCTAATGTCCATTTTCACTAATAGATAAATGTTGTTGTTGTTATGTGCCATCGAGTTGCTTGCGACTCATAGCGACCCTATGTACAAGAGCTTTAAATGCTGTTCTATCTTGTGCCAACCTAGCCATCTCAAATGAACTTTTTCCCACGGCTCCAGTCACAGAATTGATCTATCTCACCAAAGGTTTTCCTCTCCTTCGCCACCCCTCCACTCTGCCAAACATGATGTCCCTCTCCAAGAACCAGTCCCTCCTTGCAACATGCCCAAAATACGTCAGACGAAGCTTCAGAATCCTTGACTCCAGGGAACACTCTGGCTTCACCCTCTCCAGGACAAACCTGTTTGTTCTCCTAGCAGTCCATGGTATACTCAACACTCTTTTCCAGCACCACAGCTCAAAGGCATCAATCCTCTTTCTATCAACACTATTCACTGTCCAACTCTCTGATGCATAGCATATAATTGTGAAGACTATAGCCCAGATCAGGCACAGCATAGTCTCCAGCCTGACATCGTTGCTCTTCAGTACTTTTGAGAGCTCCCTCACAGCTGACTTTCCCAATGCAATTTGTCTCCCAATTTCCTGGAGGCTGTTACCAAGAGCGTTAACTGTGGAGCCAAGTAAATTAAAACTGTTAACTATCTCAGTCTCTTCACCATTCATGCTGATGCTGCCAATTGGACGAGTGGGTAGAATCTTTGTTTTCTTGACGTTTAGCTTCAGTCCATATAGGAGGCTGTAGTCCTTGATCTTCTGCAGCAAGTGCCTCAGGTCCTTTTCAGTTTCAGCAAGCAGGGTTGTGTCATCTGCATAACGCAGGTTGTTGATGATTCTTCCCCCAATCTTGATGCCACATTCCTCTTCGTATAACCCAGCGTCTCGGATGATCTGTTCTGCATACAGATTGAAAAGGGATGGAGACAGAATACATCCCTGATCAACTCCCTTCTTGATTTTGAACCATGTACTGTCTACTTGCTTTGTTCTGACAAGTGCCTTTTGGTACAAGTATAAGTTTCGCATTAGCACAATCAAATGTTCTGGGATTTCCATTCTTCTCAGAGTCAGCCACAGCTTGTTGTGATCCACATAGTCAAAAGCCTTTGCATAGTCAATGAAGCACAGACAGACATTCTTCTGGTATTCTTTGCTTTCTGCTAAGAGCCATCTGACATTAGCTATAATATCCCTAGTACCATGACCTCTTCTAAATCCAGCCTGCACATCTGGCAGTTCTCTGTTGACATATTGTTCCAAACGTTTTTGGATCATTTTCAGCAGAATCTTGCTTGCATGTGATATCAATGATATTGTTCGATAATTTCCACACTCTGTTGGGTCACCTTTCTTTGGAATGGGAACAAATATCAATCTTTTCCAGTCAGTGGGCCAGCTGGCTGTTTTCCAAATTTCTATGTTGTTGTTGTGTTGTTATGTGCCGTCAAGTCACCTGCGACTCATAGTGACGCTATGTACAACAGCCCTAAACTCCACTCTGTCCTGTGCCAATCGCACTGTCTCTGACACTCCCATCCCAGTTATCCCAATCACTGAATCAACCACCTCATAGAGGGCCTTCCTCTCCTGCGCTGTCCTTCCACCCTCCCAAGCATGATGTCCCCCTCCAAGGACCGGTCTCTCCTCACAACATGTCCAAAGTATGTTAGATGGAGCCTCAGAATCCTTGCCTCCAAGGAGCCACCTGGTTTAATCCTTTCCAGGACAAATCTGTTTGTTTTCCTAGCAGTCCATGGTATTCTCAATATTCTTCTCCAGCACCACAGCTCAAAGGCATCAATTCTCCTTCTATCGTCCTTGGTCATTGTCCAACTCTCTGATGCATAACAGGTGATTGCAAAGACCATGGCCTGTATCAGATACACCTTAGTCTCCAAAGAGATACCATTGTTCTTCAGCACTTTGGAGAGGTCCCTAACAGCAGTCTTTCCCATGGCAATGCGCCTTTTAATTTCCTGGCTGTTGGTGCCAAGAGTGTTGACTATGGAGCCAAGCAAACCAAAGCTGTGTACAATCTCAATCTCTTCACCATCCATCCTGATGCTGTCAATTGGTCCAGTGGTGAGAATCTTTGTCTTCTTGACATTGAGCCTCAATCCATATTGTAGGCTGCAGTCCTTGATCTTCTGCAGCAGGTGCTTCAGGTCCTTTTCAGTTTCAGCAAGCAGGGTTGTGTCATCCGCATAATGCAGATTGTTGATAAATCGTCCACCAATCTTGACCCCACAGTTCTCCTCATAGAGCCCCGCCTCCCGGATAATCTGTTCTGCAAATTTCTATAGATAAATATAATAGCAAAATAAATATATATACCTTTAAGGACTGAAATACTTAACTGTTGTGCCACAGAGTCAGAGCTGACCCTCCAGTGGGTTCTCAGAGGCAGTTAATCTCATGGGAGGAGATGCCCATTTTCCTCCTATGAAGCATCTAATGGCCTCAAACCACGTGCCTTGAGGACTGCAGTGAGCATGATGAGTTATAAGAGTATTGCAGATTTTCAGTCATTGTGAAAATTGTAGCTAGTCCAATACTTTAGAATATAAATAAAAGGAGGCAGTCGTCAGAACAGAGCAAGAGAACACTGCATGGTTCAAAATTGGGAAGGGCGTACACCAGAGATGAGTCGTGTCTCCATACCTTTTCAACCTATATGCAGAACAGATTATCTGGGAGGCTGGGCTCTATGAGGAGAAATGTGGGGTCAAGTTTGGGGGGCAATTTATCAACAATCTGCGTTATGCAGATGACACAACCCTGCTTGCTGAAACTGAAGGGGACCTGAAGCACCTGCTGCAGAGGGTCAAGGACTGCAACCTCCAATATGGATTGAGGCTCAATGTCAAGAAGATAAAGATTCTTACCACTGGGCCAATTGGCAGCATCCGGATGGATGGTGAAGAGATTGAGATTGTACACAGCTTTAGTCTGCTTGCTTCCACAGTTAACACTCTTGGCACCAGTAGCTAGTAAATTAAAAGGCGCATGCCATGGGAAAGTCTGCTGTTAGGGACCTCTCCAAAGTACTGAAGAGCAATGAATGGTGTCTCTCTGGAGACTAAGGTGTGTTTGATTCAGGCCATGGTCTTCGCAATCACTTGTTATGTATCAGAGAGTTGGACCATGACCAAGGAGGATAGAAGGAGAATTGATGCCTTTGAGCTGTGGTGCTGGAGAAGAGTATTGAGAATACTATGGACTGGTACGAAAACAAACAGATTCGTCCTGGAAAGGGTTAAATCAGGTGGCTCCTTGGAGGCAAGGATTGTGAGGCTCTGTCTAACATACTTTGGACATGTTGTAAGGAAAGACCGGTCCTTGGAAAAGGACATCATGCTTGGGCGGGTGGAGGGACAGCGCAGGAGTGGAAGGCCCTCTATGAGGTAGATTGAATCAGTGACTGGGATAATCGGGATGGGAGTGTCAGAGACAGTGTGATTGGCACAGGACAGAGTAGGGTCGCTATGAATTGGAAGCGACTCGACGGCATATAACAACGACAACAACAAGAAGATGTGATTATTTTCTGGCAGTGATTATGAAATCCTAAAACTAACAGAAAAAAAATCATGCAATTGATGAACAGAAGATGCTTATAAAATCAGTAAAATATTTACAAAATAAAAGTACAGAAAGTAATAATTCCATGGGATTTAATTCTTTTACGCAAATAAACACATGCTTTCTACATTTGTCAACTACTTTTCCCTCGGTAAGCAATACTGAAACTTTCCCCACCTTTTTATATGTTCCTACAAAAAATTTTAGCATAGTACATTTACAAAAATGTTTCGCCAGTGAGGAAGTAGTTAGCAAACAAATATACAATGTGGCTATTATTTTTGTGAAAAAAAAAATAGTAAACGAGATTCTTAACGCATTAGCAAAAACAATAGTTTCAAATTCAACATAAAATATCCAGTAACATCATTTGCTATGTAGCCTAAAATTGCTTTCTTTTTCCTTTTTTTGTTTTTTTTTGGTCTGTTTTCATTGTCCTGAGTTGGAACTGATGCACCTACTTATAGCTAACTCTTCAGCTGATTTTCCAAACTCTAAATTGCACTAGAAGAGATTGCCCATCCTTCTCCCGTGGAGCAGTGGGTGGATTCCAACCGTTTCCCTTCAAGATATAGCACAGATTCTTGCCACTAGGTCACCAGAGTAGATCCAGTATTATATTTGATTCACCTAATATCAACACTGCTATTTCTTGTCAGTACAATTTTTTAACTTTTAAAACTGTGAAAATGGAACTTATATATAATACATATAAATTTAGTTTAAATTCTAATAAAAGGAAAATCAAAATAAAATATTTACTTGCCAGTTTGAAAGAATTCTAGACATTATTGGAGCCCTAGTGGCCTAGAGTATAAAGAGTTTCACTGCTAATGTAAAGACTGAGGTTCTCTCACAGTTTCAATCCTTGAGAGAAAGATGAGCAATTTATGGCCTTGGAAACTCACTGGAGGGTCAGCTATGAGTAGGTTTCCACTCAATTGAAATGAGCTCTGAACACATTGCTATCAGTAGACTGACCTTTCAAACATTGTTTAGTGCAAAGTAAAATTAAAATTTTTGTGAAATGCAATTTACCAAATGCAAGATGTTTGGATTTGTAAAAAATTTATACTTCATAAATTTGTAATTCCAATTTCAAACATTGTTTTTTTGGAAAGTAAAATTAGAATTCTTCTGGAATGCAATTTACTAAATGCAAGTTGTTTTGGTTATTTTTAAAACTCATAATTTATAAATTGGTAATTCTACTTTTATAAATATATTTAGAAAATAAGCAAGAATATTAGTATGTTCACTATAGTTGTAGTTGTAAAAGTTAAATATGAGGCAATCTTGTTTCATCTGAGTTCCAAAATTTTGAAATATTATGCCGCCACTTTTTTGTTTTTGTTATCCTTCTTTGTTTTCTCTCTTCCTATCTCTATGAGAGATAACTATCCCAAAGAAGGATATTTGCACATAAAGGGTTATTCTGTATTCTACATTTACTCAACTTTATTTGTGTGAGAATCTGTAGCTGGCATGATGGCTATGGTATCAGACCTCCACTCAGTCCACAAGGAAGAAAAGGTTCCCCTGACAAGACAAACAGATTCCTATTATGTTAGCTATGTCTAATGAGCCTGGCAGCTTCTTCTACCAATTCTAACACCATCATTTATTGGTTTCCTACTGAAACTACCAATCTGTTGCAATGGCTGCACAGAACTCATAGACAACATTTACTGTTATGGTATTTATTAAGAAAGTAACAAGTTATACAAGTTGGGTTGGAAATAGCCAGTATACAATTTTTTTTTCAGTCAGAACAATTTCACAGGCTTGCTTAAAGGCTCTCTTACCTTTAGTCTTGCTGAGCTGCTTCCTTGTGGCTCAGGGCTAGTTACAAAACTCGTTTAGGTCTGCCAGTTATGGTACCCTTCCTGTAGAACGCTTAGTCTGATCTGGGTCTCCATCTAGCACAGGAATTTCCAGCACAAAAGAACATACTCTATTCTCTGCTTCTTCTTCATTCATAGCAGCAAATTCCTGTTTTCTGTCTCTGAACGTGCTCAACTTAAGCCTGATGGTGTTGCAGGAAGATGACCCCCATCTAGGAAGACACCTCAGGAGTAAATCACTACAAATGCCTCTTTAGTAAGACGAAGGTTTATTGTGCCACTGATACTCTATCTAGGTAGAAGAATTCCAAAATGACTGGGCTTCAGGACTGTGTTCAGGGCCTCTTATAGGGATGCAGACAAAGTAATGATTGGTAAGCTTTCTCATAGGCGAGTCTCAGTTTATGGTGAGAAAAAACATACAAATTCTTAGGAGTTTTCTTTTTACAGCCCAGGAGGGGAAGAGGGTCATGTGATGGTCTTGGAGATGGAAAGGGGATCATGCATCCAGGCACATTCTTCACTTTCCATATATGGGGGAATGTTTCTTGGCTCTGTTGATAAGAAGCCCAAGACTTTGCAGAATTGTGCTGTTCTCAGCTCCAGCAGTTACCTATAGGAGTAGGAGCTCATTCCTTCTCCTCTCTCTTAGGAATCTTCCCTGAGTGAAGGACTCTCTCCTCAATGAGATGGAAAAATTGAGCAATTCTCTCACTTAGTAGTTTGCACCCTTTCTTATTCTCTCACCCCAAAGGAGCTGTTAGCATTATTCACACGCTTTGGTAGGGCCACAGATATCTCACACTTGTATAGTTTTACACAGCCAGGTGATGCAAGTCAAAGTCAATGGCTAGAACATTGAACTACCTACTGCACTATAATATAAATTCATTTCGCTACAGGAAAATAAATTTAATGATAGATTTTTAAAGCTACATCTCATAGAAAATGGAGTTTTAAAATAGTGAAAAATGAATGCATTTTTAAAGTTGTAAAATTATAATTATTCAATTTGTCCTCTTTTGGTTAATGGTATACAGTCTTTATTTCTGACTCATTATTTTACCACAAATAATTTACACAGAAATAAAACTATACTGAACACTGGTAAACCAAACTGCTGGTAAAACTAGAGAAAAATATTACATTTGAATATTAAATACCTAAGTATTCAGAAATAATTCTGAATCATATTTGCCATAAGCAGATGCAAGTGGCAAAATTTTTCCCTACCTACACTTCTATTTGCCAAAAATTCCCCCTCTGAAAGCTTGTCTTTTTTCATAAAGTACAATATTCTAAATTCCATTTAGATGTTGTCATGTGTACAAGCCACTTAAAAGGATAAAGATGTAGATTAAAACTAATTATAGTCTTATATGAATATAAATGTGGTTTAAATGGAAATAGACATCATAACACAAAATTTAACATTAGGGATATTCATCACAGTAACAATAAAGGATGCTAGATTTACATGCTTGCATTTAGAAAATCTGTGAACTTTATTCTCAAGATATTTAATATTTTATTATATTGCTACTTAGGCACTATGTATTATATTAAAAGTTTATACCATTCTAGCTATGGAATTTTGTGTTTTGCTTTTCAGACTTTGTTACTATGAGTTTTAAAATACCTTTTTTGGATATTTCCCTTTCCAGTATAACCACATGACCTGGAGAAGAAGACTTCCCCCCCCTATTTTAACTGCCCTGAAATACTATCTTTACTAATGTGGCATCAGGATTGGAGGAAGACTCACCAACAACTTATGTTGTTGAAGACAAAACCTTGCTTACTGAAATTGGGAAGGGCCAGAAGCACTTGCTACAGAAGATCAAGGACTGTAGTCATCAATATGGGTTGAAGTTCAACATCAAGAAGACAAATATTCTCACCACTAGGCCAGTTGGCAGCACCTTATTAGACAGAGAAGTTGTTAACAATTACAGCTTGCTCAGCTCCACAGTCAACACCTTTGGCACCAGCAGTCAGTAAATCAAAAGAAGAATTGCACTGGGAAAATCTTCTGTCAGGGACTGCTTCAGAATACTGAGAAACAATGATGTCAGTCTTGAGACTAAGCTATGCCTAATCCAGGCCATGATCTTTGCAATTACTTGCTATGAATCAGAGAGCTTGCCAATGACTAAGGATGATAGAAGAATAATCAAAGTCTTCAAATTGTAGTGCTGGAGAAGAGTCTTGAACATACTATGAACTGCTAAGAAAACAAATAGTTCCGTCTTGGGGAGGGTGAAACCAAATTTCTCCTTGGAGGCTTGGATTTTGAAGCTCCATTTTACATACTTTGGGCACATGGTCAGAAGGGATCAGTCCTTGGAGAAAGACATCACACTTAGAAGTGTGGAGGATGAGGCGGGAAAGGAAGATCCCAGATGAGATGGATTGACACAGCAACCTGGGCAATGAGGGTAGGTATGTCAGAGTCAGTGAGACTGGCTCAAGACATGGCAGGCTTCAGAGCTGTTGTACATATAGAGTCACTATAAGTCACAGACAACTTGACTGCACATAACAACACACTGATTTGGAGAAAAAAAAATAAGTGAATCTTCCTTTTTATTCTTACAATAAATTTATCATTCACTCACCTCTGTGTTGTTAGCCTAAATATGGCTTTTTTTTTTTTTAGCCATTGCCTTAGCTCCCTCTGGTCTCCAGCTACCTTAACAGCAGACACATGGCCTTAAAAATCACCAACAGCTGTGGGACCAGGAATAGAGAAAGAGACAGAGAGACAGACAGACCAACGAGAGTGCTTCCCACACTGAGGAGCACTTGGGGGAGACTGGAGCAAGATCCTGCTTGTGAGACCCTGGTGATAGTAGAGAGACAGTGGCATCTCTGTGGAGAAACTGTGGCAAAGTATAACCAGAGGAGCCCTGAGATAAAGGCTACAATTAAACCTTTTGTTGTTCTTGCCGGATACTTGAAGAAAAAGCTGACTTAAAATTGCTCCAAGCAAACCTTATTGAATTATTGAGGAAATAAGAGGATCTTAAATTTGTGTTGATGAACTGAAACCAGGACTTTTACAAATTAAGGAATTGTGTTTTGCTGTTGTTCTGGCTTGAGACTGCTGGACTAAAATCTGAACTAGCATTGCATGATATTCTTTGAGTCTCCCATGCCTCAACCTAGTAAACCGCACTCTTGATACCACAACTGTGAGTAAAGTCTTTGAGTTAGTAATGAATATTGAACCCAATGATTGGTAGGAATAGGTAAAGGAGCATAAGGGGTTGTGTGTCTGACCTAGCAGCTATCTCTTTGCTGATGTGGATATTATCGAGGGGAAAATTTTCCCTTTATGAAGTGGGAAGACGTCAGACTCAGTCACTCCCATGCTACATTGGCTTTGTATGTAGCTGCAATGTTGCTGTGAAACTGGAAGCTATGTCATTGTTATTTCAAATGTTGACGAGTTTACCTCCTGTTGTACAGGTCTAAAGGGAACTTCTCAACTAAAACAGGCTGAGAAGAAGTTAGCAATCAAATTCTGGAAAAAACTAACCAGTGAAAACCTTATGGATAGAAATGGAATATTGTATTATAAAGCGCTAGAGAGTAGCCCCACAGGTTGGAAGACACGAAAAAGTATGAAGAAGAGCTGTTTTCTTACTTAAAGTAGACGCTACATTAGTGATGTGAATGAAGTAGAGCTTTCAGGAATTTCATTGATGATACATTAAGAATTAAAATTTAAAGAAACAACTGTAAACATCCATCAATAAAACTGGAAGAAGCAAAATTAAAAAGAATCTTAAAAGTGAATATCCTAGGAATGAATGAGCTGAAATGGATTGGTATTGGCCATTTTTAATCAAATAGTCATATAGTTTTCTTTGCCAGAAATGACAAATTGACAAAGAATGACATCCCATTTATTGAGGAAAAGAACATTTAAAGGAATGTGTTCTGGAAACAATGTATTAGAATTTTGTAATAAACTAGTATAAGGAAAAAAAAGAAATCCCTCCCAAAAAGATCTGTCTTGAAGTACAAAGCTGTCAGTGATAGGCTAGTATCCATAAACATACAGGGAAGATAGTTAAAACAGCTATTATTCAAATTAATGTAACAACTACAAATGCTAAAGATGAAGAAATTGAAAATTTTTACCAACTTCTATGTTCAGTAATAGTGAAACATGAAATAAAGAAGCATTGGTGATTACAAAGAAAGTATCAGTAGTTGGAAAATATGCCTTAATTAAATAAAGAACATTAAAAAAATCACAAGATAGATTGCAACACGTCTAATTAGTTACTTATTGTAAATAGCTTTATAAAAACACCATAAATGGTGAGTATATATGTAGACCTCACCATATGGAATACACAAGAATAAAATCTACATCTGTGGAAGGAGATGGTGAAAACAAGATTAGGAGCTGATTGTAGAACACCCTATCAATTGTTTATCTTTTTCATGAATGTCAGATTGGTTTAGATTCACACAACCCTCCATTTCTTTTCATGTATAAACTGAAAACAACAAAACCCCAAAAACCTTCCATGTTTTTTTTCTTTCTTTCTGTGTGTGTGTGTGTGTGTATGTGTGTGTGTAGGCTTTATTCCCCCCAATTTATTTACAAAATTCGGATACAAATTCAAACAAATTCTTTCAATTTCTCTCACTCCCCCATCAAATTGTACAACCCAATGATTAACCTCCACCTCCCCCTACACACCATTTCTCTGCTTCCAGCCTCTCCCATCCCTCCTGAATGCGTATACTCATTCTACAATATTTTTTTTATACAATACTTATACTTGTGGCACTTAGTTCACTCAGCGTAATGCTCTGCAGTCCCTCCCAACTTAGATAATAATTTACAAAGTAATTGCTCCTGCATACTGTATAGCATTCCACTGTGTGAATGTACCACAATTTCTCAACCTACAAACTTTCCATGTTTTAAAAATAAACGATCTCCTTGCTAGACTTGATGGGAGAAAGATGTACAATTCACTTCTGTGTGATTTGCAGCTTTGGGAATCTATTAGAGGGTCAGCTGTGAGTCAGATTCAATGGCAATGAGTTTTTAAGAGTGAGTGGAAAGCAAAAGAAAAACAAAAGAAAAACTGGGGTGGGTGGGGAGAAAAGTTCAACAATGAATGAATGGAATTCCAAAATCTCTGTAGATGTTCATTGAAATAAAAATAAATAAATAAAAAATAAAAAATTTAAAATAAAAAAAAAAGTCACCCACTTGTAGTGTTTGTGTTATAAAAGCAAGACAAGAGGAAACTGTAAGAAATTCACAGGGCCTTTGGGAAACCCTTTTCCGGCTAGCCTTATGATCACTCTCAGGATGTTGTAGACACAACAATAAAATTTTTGTTAAAAAAAATGTGAGTGGAACACGAAAGAAAACAATAATTTTTATTGATAATCTTTCTCACTCACTTTCACTGTTGTTAATGTGCTTTTGTCTTCTAACAATTGTGTGTTTCAAAGGCTGCAAACTACAACAAGAGTAGAGTGCCCATTTTTCTCCCAGCAAGTTTGTGGTGGCTTTCAGCCTCCAGATATGTACTGCCTATGAGTTAGTTAGCATTGCTTCTTGCTCCAGACTATGCTACCAGTGAATTACACTCTTTTTCTAGCAGAAAATTTGAAAAAATATATGTCAAATGTTTAATAACAATCCTTTGACCCACTAAAGACAACTTCTGAAAAATTTGATCTTATCTTCTGTTCTCGAATGTGGTTTTTCTGCATACTTACCAGATGTAAGCACGCTATCCCAAGACTTACTAAAAGGTATACAATAAACATCACCCCTTTTTCTGGCTCATGTTCTTGTGAAAAGAAATGTTTTGCGGTTTATCTTTTAAAGAATTCTATCACATACATGGGAATGATGAATGGTTCAATTTCACCAACTGTTCTTTGGAAGAAAGGTGGGCAATCTCCTTCTGTGTAATTTACAGCTTTTGCAAACCTGCTGGAGGAACAGTCCCGAATAAGTAGTACACAAAACCAACCAGAAATATCTATTCAAAACCTTAGCAGCCTGATATAATGTAGATTGCTTTTATGTCCCATCTAGTCAAGTATGACTCAAAGTGACCATATTAAAAACAGATCTGAATTCTGTTCTATTGTGTCATCCTCATCACCTTTGACATAGTCAACACCATTACTTTGGTCACTGTGTCAATCTATCTGGTTGAGGGGCTTCTTTTCTTTCATTAACCCTCTACCTTTCCAACCATGATGTCCCTTTCCAAGGAACAGAGTCTTCTAACAATACACTCAAAATATGTGAGATGAAGCTTTGCCATCCTTGCCTCCGAGGATAATTCTGGCATCACTCTTTTTTCAGACATACTTGTTTGTTCTTTGGAAAGTCTTTGGGAAGGCTATTCAGTACTCCTTTCCACCACCAGAGCTCAAAGACATTGATTCTTCCTCTGTTGTCCTTATTCATTGTCCAGTTCTCAGATGCATGGCTAGTAATTAAAAAAACTGTGGCTTGAATCAAATGCATCTTAATCTTTAAACTGACGTCATTGCTTGTCATTACTTTGGAGCAGCCCCTGACAATAGACTCTTCCATTACAACATACCTTTTTATTTCTTGACTGCTAGTATCAACTGTGCTGATGGTGGATCCAAGTAAGATGAAATTGTTGACAATTTCAATCTTTTCTCCATCTATCATGATGTTGCTTATCAGCTCATTGTCATCTCAGATGTGATCCATATTGAAGGCTGTAGTACTTGCTCTCTTCTGAAGCAAGTATTTAAACTTTCAGCAAGTATGATTATGTCATATATATAATGCAGGTTGTTGGTGGGCCCTTCTTCTATCCTGACTTTACCTTATTTTTCATAGATTTCAGCTTCTCTAATTATTTACTCAGCACACAGATTGAATAAGTATGGAGAAATATAAGAATAAGTTTAAAGCATTGAACACTAGTGATAGAAGACCAAACGAGTTGTGGGATGGCATCAAGGATACACTCAGTGAAGAATAGAAAAGTTATTACATAAACAGAGGAGAAATAAATTGAATTTCAGAAGAGACTCTGAAAATTGCACTAAAGTGTCAAGAAGCCAAACTGAAGGAAAGAGTTGTGAAGTAAATGAGATGCAGAAGAATTCAAAGGGCAGATTGAGAAGACAAGGCAAAGTATTATAGTGGAATATGCAGAGCTGGAGTCAGAGAATAAAAAGGGAAAGATGCATTCCATTTCTCAAATGGAAAGAACTAAAAACCAAATTAAAAACTTATGTTTCAATACTGAAAGACACTATGAGCAAAATATTGAATGACCCAGGAAATTTCAAAAGAAGATGGAGGAAATACCCAGAGTCAATGTACCAAAAATAATTGGTTGACACTGAAATGTTTTGGAAAGAACAACCAGTGGTAATGAAGGAAGTGCAAGTTGCACTGAAGGCAGTGCAAAGTAATAAGGCTTCAGGAAATGATGGAGCACCAACTAATATGCTTTGACTATAATTTGCATCCCTAGGTGTGCTCTCCAGTCTGTTCTGGGAAATTTGGAAGACAGCTACCTGGCCAACTGACTAGAAGAGATCTATATTTGTTCCCATTCCCAAGAAAGATGACCCAACATAATGTGATAATTATTGAACAATATCATTACTACTACATTCAAGTAAAATATTGCTGAAAATCATCTAAATATGGCTAGAACAAGTACATTGCCAGAGTCCAGAAGTCCAGCCTGGGTTTAAAAGGGGCCACAACACCAGAGGTATTATTTCTTATGTATTATGTATTTTAGCTAAAAATAGACAAGAACAGAAAAATTTCTATTTGTATTTTTTGACTATGTGGATCATAATAAACTATGGCTAACATCGAGAATGATGGGAATTTCAGAATATTTAATTATGTTCATATGTTTGTACCTAGGCCAAGAAACTATTGTCCAAATTGAGAAAGAAACACTTGTTATTGTTAGTTGCCATCAAGTTGAGTATGACTCACAGTGATCCTATAAACAACAGATCTGAACCCTATCTATCCTGTACCATTCTCACAATTTCTGACACACTCAATTTCATTGCTACAGTGATTGGCCAACATATGTGACTGAAGACCTTCCTCTTCTTTGCTGTTTCTCCACCTTTCCAACTATGATGTTCCTCTCCAAGGGATAACTTCTCCTAGTAACATGCCCAAAGTATGTGAGAAGAAGCTTTATCATTCTTCCCTCCAAGGACAAATGCACCTTCTTGAAGATATTGCTGGCTTGTTTTTTTATTTTTTCTTTAGATAATCCATGGGGTATTCAGTACACTTCTCCAAAACTACAATTCAAATGTATCAACTCATCTTTTGTCATCTTTAGTCATTGTCCAGCTTTCTGCAGCATAGCAAGTAATTGAAAAGACCATGGCCTGAATCAGGCTTATCTTTGTCCTCAAACTAACATCATTGTTCCTTTTTATTTCTCTTAATTTTTTATTGAGATTTTAACCAAAGTTTACAGAGAACTTGGATTTCTGTTCATTCATTGTTGCACATTTCCTCCCGACCACCTATCCAGTTTTCTTTTCTCTTTAAAAAAGAATTCTTTCACTGTTGGACAGTTTTCTCTTTCCACTCCCACCCTAGTCTACTTTACTATGTACCTCTTGTTCTGGACTATTTTCATGCAAATAAGATCTAATTATATATTCCTTTTAAATAGTTCTTTCCCTCATCTGTTTCAATGCACTATACATTATTTATCCCCTCTTAGTTTCCCCCAACTCCCCTGTCAGTCTTGTTTTATAAAAGTGGCACTATGCAATATTTCACCTTTTGTGACTGAGATATTTCACTCACTATAATACCCTCCAGGGTCACCCATTTTGTATATTTCATGAGTTTCTTGTCTTCTCAGTGCTGCAAAGCATTCCATTGTGTGAATGTACCACAACTTCTTTATCCAATTGTTTATTGATGAGCATTTGCATTGTTTTCCTCTCTTTGATATTACACAACAATAAATACAGATGTGCATGTATCTGTTTGGGTGGCAGTTCTGATTTCTTTAGGGTATATTCCCAGTAGTGCAATTGCTGGGCCAAATAGTCTTTCTATTTCCAACTATTTGAGAAAGTACCATAGTGCCTTCTATAGTGATTGTACCATTTTACACTCCCACCAACAGTGAATAAGGGTTGCAGTCTCTCTCCTGCCTCACCAGCATTTTTTGTTGTGGCTTTGTTGAAATTTGCTCTTGTTACTGGTTTGAGCTGATATTTCATAGTTGTTTTGATTTGCATCTCTCTTAGAGCTAGGGATTTTGAACATTTCTTCATGTGTTTGTTCACCATCTGAATGTCTTTTTGAGTGAAGTGTCTGTTCATATCCTGTGCCCATTTTGTGTTTGGGTTGTTTTCCTTTATCTTATGGTGCTGGAATGTTCTATAAATTTAAATATAAGTTCCTTATCAAACATGTCACTACCAAGTATTTTTCCCCGGTCTGTGGCTTTCCTTTTTTATTCTGTTGGAGAAATTTTTTGATGTACTTAGGGATTTGATTCTTAGAATGTCCCATTCATCTATTTTATTCACTCCTGGTTGTAGGTGCTCCTTATTATTTTGGAGAGGCTGCTAACTGCAGACTTTCCCAGTGCAATGCATCTCCTGATCTCCTGACTGCTAATACCAAGTGTATTAACTGTGGATCCAAGTAAGATGAAGTTGTTGACAGTCTTAATCTTTACTCAATCTATCATGATGTTGCCTATAAATCCAGTGGGGAGAATTTTTTGTTTTCTTGAAGTTTATATATAGTATTGAAAGTTGTAGTCTTTGTTCTTCTCCATCAAGTTCTGCAAGTCTTCTTCACTTACAGCAAACAAGGATGTATCATCTGCACAATGAAAGCTGTTGGTGAACCTATCTCTTATCCTGATACCACATTCCTCCTCATAAAAATCTAGCTTCTAGAATAATCTGTTCAGCACATAGATTACATAGTTATGGAGAAAGGATACAACCTGATGCATGCATACATTTTCTAATTTTAAACCACACAGTGTTGCCTTGCTCAACAGCCTGTTCTGGAATTCCCATTCTTCTCAATGCTGGACATAATTTTTTATGAAGACACAAATTATAATTTCCTAACATAATTTGTTATATTAGGAAGTGCTATATGATCAAGAGCCAAAGGTAACGAAGGAAGGAGTTCAAGCCACACTGAAAGCATTATCAAAAAATAAGCCTCCAGAAATCAATGCTGTACCAACTGAAATGTTTCAAATGGATGTAGCATAGGACATGCTCACTAGTTTAGGCCAGGAAATTTAGAGGACAGCAGCCTGGCCAACTGACTAGAAGAAATCCATGTTTGTTTCTATTCCTAAGAAAAGTGATCCAATAGAATGTGGAAATTATAGAATAATATCATTAATATCACATGCAAGAAAAATACTGCTGAGGATCATTAAAAAATGGCTAGTATTCTGATGACATAGTGGTAAGAAGTTGAGCTGCAATCACAAAGGCAGGCAGTTTGAATGTACCAGCTGCTCCCTGGGATAAGGATAAACAATCTCCCCCCAGGCATTTAATTGCCTCTGAAAACCCACCGGAGGGTCAGCTATGGGTCGGTTCTGATTCAATGATACACAGAAACAATAACAACAGTACATAGCTCCAGAACTGCCAGGTGTTCAAGTTTGGTTTAGAAGAGGCTGTGGCATCAGGCATGTTGTTGTTGTTGATTGCTGTCGAGTAGAGCATAACTCATAGCGACCTTATGAACACAAGGCCTGAAGCCTTTCTATAACTGTTGTCATTTATCAAAAGTCATAGTTTCCAGAGGCATGTTGCTTAGAAAATGGATGCCACTCCTGTTTTCAAGGCACCAGGCATATCTTTTCTAATTTAAAATTGATTCTGAATGAAAGCAAAGAATAGCAGAATTGACTATGAAAAAACATTGGAAAAACAAAACAAAACAAAAACCCAATATTGGACAGTATGGATTATAGCAAATTATCGTTAACATTGATAAGGGAACACTGCATGGTTTAAAATTAGAAAATGTGCCTCATACTGTGTAAGACCATTATTGTAGAATGTTTATGAGGATCCAAGGGGGTAGGGGGGGGAACAGAGGGATGAGGATGGGCAAGAATTGAGGGGTGTGACTAATCATAGAGTTGCACATTTATTGGGTGAAGAGAGTGGTTTCTAAAGGAAATGGAAAAGATCTGGTGTGAAAAGAACGTGTACGACCTTTATAAGTAAACCAGTATAAAATAATAATTAAAAAAAACAACCCAACATTTAAATTAAAAACAAAAGGTGTATATAAGAGCTGTACCCTTTCTCCATTCTTACTCAAACTAAATGCTGAACAAATCATTAGAGAGGCTGGGCCTTATGTAGAAGAGTTTGGCTCAGGCATGAACAAAGACTCATTGACTATATACATAAGGCAGATAAGACAACTTGTTGAACATGAAGAAAACTTGAGGCACCTGCTGCAAAAAATCACGGATTAAAGCCTTTAAAATGGGTTATATCTCAAAACAAAAATCCTCACCACTGGGCCAATAAGCAACATCATGGTAGATGGAGAAATATTAAAATTGTCAATAATTTCATCCTGAGAAATGGACAATGAATAGGGATTATAGGAGAAGCAGCAATGCTTTTGAGTTGTGATGTTGAAGAAGAGTACTGAAGATCTCAAGACCTGCCAGTGGAACAAACAACATTTGGAGAAAGTGTAACCAGATCACTCCTTAAAGGCAATGATCTTTGTTTTCTTAAGCTGAAGAGCAAGTTTCAGTGTCTCTTCTGATACTCATTTTGACAGTTTATTTCTTTCCTCTCCTTTTCATGACTTTTTGCATTCTTCCTGGATGATGTCCTTAATGCCATTCCAGAACTAATTTGGTCTTCAGTTATTGTTGTTGTGTACTGTCAGAATTGACCCATAGCTGACTTGCCAGTGACAGTAAACCACATGGAGGAGATTTCCCATGGAGTAGCTGGTGAATTCCAACTGTCTGCCTTCTTTTAGTTGAATAAAATAAATCTACTATAGTTTTCATGCAATCTTTCATATATATGGAGCTCTGGTGGCCTAGTGGCAAGAAGTTGCACCCCAAACCTAAAGGCATGCAGTTCAAGGACAGCAGCTGCTCTGTGGGGAAAAGGATGGGCAATCTCCTCCCAAGCAATTATCTGCCTCTGAAAAACCACCAGAAAGTCTCTTGTGGGTTGGTCCCAATTCTATGGTACACAATAACAAAGATATTAATGATAATTAATCAATTATTTTATCACAATATCTCCTCAATTTTCTTTACCCCACCCACCTATTGACTAATCTCTGCTGCTCTAGTATTTTCTACCCAACCCTAATTCTCCCCCTTTTCTTCTCTTTTTCTGAAGAGTTTGTTATAAATGTCCTGTCACAAGTTGTTGATTGGAGTACTTGTCTTTTCACTCATTCTTTTCAGATTGGTCCCTCATTCTCCTATCTTTGTAGTGTTCATTATCTATTTCATTTTTTTATCTCCTCTTCTCTTCTCCCAACAACTCTTCTATTTTCATAATAGTGGTCTTATACAGTTTTGTTCAAAGGGAAGAACATGCTAAGATTGGACAGTGTGTTTAAACTGCTGACCTTCAGTTGGCAGTCAATCACTAACCCGTTGCTTATCCCAGGCAGTCTGTTTCTCTCTCAAAACACGCACAGATACACGCTGTAATGAACCACTGCTATTGGCCTAGTTCATGGGAAGTTGCATTGCTAATCCAAGGTTGAGTCTTTCTGCTGGTTTTAATTTACCAACAACTAAGTGGGGAAAAGAGATGTTCTTCTTGCATGAGTTTTACAGCCTTAGAAAAGCAGTTGAGGCTCATTTGTGAGTTGGTTTCTACTTGATGGCAATAAGCTGAGTTTAGGCATTATTCTTTTAAGCTTGCTTCATTTTCTGTTGTTGTTATTGTGTGCCTCTTAGTCAGAATCAACTCATAGATAACACCCCAGTGGGATTTCAGAGGCAGTAAATCTCTTGACGGGAGATTATGCATCTTTCTCCTGTGAAGCTGTTGGCAAATTCAAATCATGAGCTTTCAGAATTGAAGTGTTACTTCTTACCACTAGGCCACCAGAATGACATACTCTTTAGGGAGTTGCAGTGCTAACCCAAAAGGAGAAACTTTCTGGTGCTCCATATTCACCACAGGCTCAACAAGAAAAGGATGGATAAACACCTCCCCTAAAATTTACAGCCTCACAGAAATTGACTATAAAGTGAGGTTTGAGCCTTCCTACTTGATGAAAATAAGTTTGAAAGGTTTGTTTTGTTTGTTTGTTTTTCATTTTATTGTATTTTCCAGTGTCAAGTAACCATCTCATAGAACACTGCTCTTGGAAAGCATCATGGTAATATCGATAAAATTTTTTTAGTGATTATTGAACTATTTTCCTGGCTAAAGCAAAAAAAATAAGGTACCCAAACCAGCAGAGTTCTACAGTCTTAAAATGAAATTTATTCAGTTTGTAAAAATAGGGAAAATATTCATTCCAACTTCCAGCAATCCTATGAACAGCAGATCTTAACTTTGCCCTATCCTGTAATGTCTTTACAATATCAGCCGTTTCTCAAGCTCATCGCTGCACTCCCTGTGTCGAT
>NW_006399760.1:27092658-27107169 GCF_000299155.1 Elephantulus edwardii | reverse complement strand
AACAACAACAACAACAACAACAACTACTCTAGTTTACTTCATCCAAGACAGATTTGTTTGTTGTTGTGGAAGTCCATGCCATGTTTAATAATCTTTCTCAAAACCATAATTCAAAGACATCTATTCTTCTTCCATCTTCTTTATTCCTTGTCCAAAATTTAGATGAATGCTCCTTGGGAACAGACAGTATGCTAGTTAAAGTGAAAGCTCAGAGAAAGACATTTAGTATGATGAATTGATACATCACTCACAATGGGCTTGAGTATGTCAGAGATTGTGAAGATGGTCCAGGATAAGAGGAAGTCTAGACCTTTCGTTTATAGAGTAGCTAAGAGTGTTAACCAACTAGAAAGCATCTATCAACAACAAAAAAATATATTGGATTGTGTTTAGAGTGATATCTTTGTTCTTTAGCATGATTTCTCCAGACTAAATAGGTATGATAAAAGAATGCAACTGTGACAACAGTAGTTTTTATTATGTGCTATTAAGTCAAAACCTACTCATAAATCACAAAATCTTCTTTTGTTCTATTCAGACAACTGCTTCTTGGTCTAAGTATATATTTTACATGATCACAACTAAGTGTTCCTCTTTTAAGAAGAATGGAAAACTCAAAACAATTAACATTATATTTTGTGACATAAAAATGTGATAATCTGTTGGGTTTTTACAAGTGTGAATACCACGCAATCCTGTACTTACTGTTTTGTGCTTCACAGGAATATGTAAACACTTTGGTAGTGTTGTATGTAAGCATTGGGCTGCTAACAAAATGATCAATATGGTTCCAACCTAGCAAATTCTTAAGAGTAGAAAGATGAAATAGTCTTCTCTCATAAGGATTTGTCGTTGTTGTTGTTATGTGCCATTGAGTCCCTAGCAACTCTTAGTGACACTATGTACAAGAGCCCTAAACACCGTTCTATCCTGTGCCAACCTTGCCATTTCAAACACTCTAATTCCCACCACTCCACTCACAGAATCAGTCCATCTCATCGAGGGTCTTCCTCTCTTCAACCGTTCCTCCACTTTCCCAAACATGATGTCCCTCTCTAAGGACCAGTCCCTCCTTGCAACATGCCCAAAGTATGTCAGACAAAGATTCAGAATCCTTGACTCGAAGGAGCATTCTGTCTTCACCTTCTCCAGGACAAATTTGTTTGTTCTCCTAGCAGTCCATGGTATATTCAACACTCTTCTCCAGCACCACAGCTCAAAGGCATCAATTCTCTTTCTATTATCTCTAGTCACTGTCCAACTCTCTGATGCATAGCATGTAATTGCAAAGACTAGAGCCTGGATCAGGTGCACCTTAGTCTCAAGCCTGACATCATTGCTCTTCAGTACTCTTGAGAGGTCCCTCATAGCTGACTTTCCCAATGCAATTTGTCTCCTGATTTCCTGGCTGCTGTTACCAAGAGTGTTGACTGTGGAACCGAATAAACTAAAACTGTTAACTATCTCAATCTCTTCACCATCCATACTGATGCTGCCAATTGGCCCAGTGGTGAAAATCTTCTTTTTCTTCATGTTGAGCTTCTTCAATCCATATAAAAGCTGCAGTCCTTGACCTTCTTCTGGAGCAAATGCTTTAAGTCCTCCTCAGTTTCAGCAAGCAGGGTTGTGTCATCTGCATAACGCAGGTTGTTGATGATTCTTCTACCAATCCTGATGCCACATTCCTCCTCGAACAGCCCAGCATCTCGGATGATCTGTTCTGCATACAGATTGAAAAGGTATGGAGACAAAACACATCCCTGAGGATTTAGACCCTTGGAAACCCTACATAGTACTTCTGCTCTATTCTTTAGGAGTGCTATAAATCAGAGTTACGGCAGTAACACTAGATTTGTTTTTCGGGTTTTAGCTTGTTTGATTTTGGTAATACTGTAGAAACTGCCAGTACTTACGAACCAACAATAGTTGTTTTTGTTATGTGTTAGGAAGTTAGCATCAACTCACTGTGACTCTAGCAGGTTTTCAGAGGCTGTGAATCACATGGAAGGAGATTGCCCAGGTTTCTCCCATATAAGAGCTGAAGTTTTGACCTGTGTACTTTTTGGTTAGCAGTACAACTTCTTACACTAGTTACTTGCCAGTGCTCCCTTTCAGAACAACCAGCTCTCTTTTATTCTTAAACACGCATCATACTTAATAACATGATGATTAATGAAGAGACTAACTCCAACCTCAGAGTTTACTGTCTAATGGGAAAGGTGGGTATTTGTGAATTATTTATGATTTATATTTAAATGCGTAGTTGTTGTTGTTACTGTTGATTGCCTTTGAGTCGAGTATGACTCATAGCAACCCATGAACAAAAGGCCTGAAGCACCTCTACAACTATTGACATTTATCAAAGTTCATAGAGTTTCCAGAGACATGTCATTTAGGAAGTGGATAGCAGATAAAAATACCATGTGCAATACACAAGGTGCATAATTTTTCCTGGGCCCTATATGGAGTCTTAAAGTAGTTTTAACTAATCAATAATTCCTGGAGTGAATATTAAAAGATGAGTTGACTCGTGGAAGTAAGATGTTGTCGAGTAATGTGTTGCAAATGGGAAGAAAAGAAAAGAAAAACTTTGCAATATTAAAAACACTCTCTAACATGGTAATATTTAAGAGAATGAGGCATAGCTTGAAAAACATGCCAGTCAGGTCAGCCAGATTATTGTACAACCAATTATTGAAGTTGAGTTTCACACCTAATGGAACATTTCAAGCAAGAAATAAAATCACTGTATTTGAATTTTTTTAAAATTCCCTTTGATAACATTTAAAAAGAGGTTTTGATGAGAAGGCTATTGCAAATTCTCCAAGTAAAATATGATGATGATGATGATGATAAATTGGGACATAATATAGAAATAGATAAGGGGAAGAGAAAAGTGTAGAGTGAGGGTATGTATGTGTGTGGGCTCAGAAACATTTGCATGTAAGGAGACAAGCAGTTAGTAGAAAAATGAAACAATACATGGTATTGAGCAGAGGATGCAGAGGAAATGAAGACACAGAAGGAAGCTTTATTTTACTTCTAATATTCCTTATTTCTTGAGAGTTACCTTTAACATTTGTAAATCACCACAATATACCATTTTCTATAGAGTGGGTCCTAACACATGATAGTCCCTTGTGTCTGAGTATCGCTCCATAGAGTGGTTGGAGAATTAGTTTAGGAGGTTAGCCAAGCAAGCTAACCGTTTGCACACCCAAGGGATCCTTGGAAATCAATTTTTCCATAACTTACTGAGTTCATGACTCTTTGGGAACATATCAAATTCCTATTAATAAATTCACCTTGTATAGAAGGAAATTTTGTTTCATGGTGGAAATCAGAAGAAGGCAAGGAAAATTATGTCTCAATATTTATTGAAAACCAAGAGAATAAGGAGAGAAATACTTATTATGGCACATATTGAGATATGCACTTGAGAACAATTGTACCAGATGCCAATTTGCAGTGTGCTCTAGGGTAAAAAGAAAAAGTCGTTTTCTAAACCCAAGGTAAAAATGGATCAAAAGAGTAATAACACTAATAATATTTGTAAAAGATGAACTCAATTACAGAATATTTTTATATTCTTGTTTCTGGTGCTTTTTAATTTTTAGATATAAATTGTCTTAAATTTCTTTTTAGAAAATAATTCCCTCTGCTATAATCTGCTTTAATATATAGTAATAGAACTGCTCGAAAGCTTCCTCACAGAAGGTTGCCACAGCAACATCCCTCAATTTACATGCATGAAATTGAGGGGGGAAAATACAAGGGAAATAAATGCAGTGGACTTTGCAATGTGGTATAGTGTATTTTCAAGGAATAAGAACTCTAAGGGCTATCATGAAAAGAGGGGGAAATATCACTGCTGACTCTGGAACTAATTTTAGTCTAGGTCATCGTTGGTTTCATATGACTCTAGATACACATCGAGAAAAGCTGGCATAGAAGGAATGTTTCTACTAAAATAACCAGCAAAGAAAATATGTATAATTATGCTTCCTATGGTAGGATCAAAGGGACAAAATATATCCCTGAGACTGCACTGTAGCCAAGCAATTATCTGAGCCAACTGACCTGAGATTTCTGTCTAAAATGAACCTAACCCTATCTTTAATCCAACTTCTTTTGCAACAGGTATGTGTGTGTCTTTGCCATGCTTACACTTGGAATACTCTGAAGGAAAACTGACTTTACACAGTTTTCATACTGACATTAATGATGTCGCCTGTCCTTATTACGTTCTGATCCTAGGGAAAGAGAATGTCCTTAACATAATCATGGCAATTAATCATAATCATTAGGCAGTGCTCAAATTAAACATTGTGTCCCAACTTTTTAAAATGGTTTCTCTCACCTTCATAATTTAAATCTCAACTCCTTCAGTTCTCTCCACTGGGTTGCCTACAAAATTCAATGCCCCATCATTTAATTTACTCTGTTCTATTATATCCTCTTTCCCAGTTTCTTTTTGTTGTGTCCCATTGAATTGGAAACCATCCAGTGGGTTTTCAGAAGCAGTAAATCACACAGGAGGAGATCACTTATCTTTCTCCTATGGAGCAACTGGTGGATTCAAAACACATGCTTTTGTGTTGGCAGCACAATTCCTTACTACTAGACTACCAGTTGTTGTTAAATGCCATTGAGTCAATTACAACTCATAGTGACCATATGACCAATGGACCTGAGCCGTGCCCTACCCTGTGGCATCCTCATCATCTCTTACACACTTGAGTCTTTTGCTGCACTCATTGTGTAGTTAATCACATTGGGGTCTTCTTCTCCTTTGCTGACCCTCCATATTTCCAAGCATAATGTCCTTTTCAAAAAATAGCCTCACACAAGTATGAGACATCAAACTTTGTCCTCTGTGCCTTCAAGGAACACTCTAGTGACTGCACTTTTTCCAAGACATACCTGTTTGTTCATTTGGCAAGCTAAAGGATATTCAGTACTCTTGTCAAGCATCACAACTCAAAGGGATCAATTTTTCTTCGGTCATGATTTTCGTTGTTCAGCTCTCTAATGTATAGCAGGTGATTGAAAAGCTCATGGCCCAAATTGGGCACATCTTAGCCTTCAAGCTGACATTACTGTTCATATTTTCAAGAGGTCTCTAACAGGACACTTGTGCAATGCAATATGGCTCTTGATTTCTTGACTGCTGGCACCTAGGGTGCTGATTGTTGATCCAAAACATTAAATCATTGGCAATATGAATTCTTCCTCTATCTATCATGATTTTGACTGTTGGCTCCACAGTGAAGAAATCTCGCATTTCCTTTTAGCAGATTTCAACTCATAGTAACCTGTGTGTTTAGAAGTAGAATTGCAGTCCACAGGACTTTTACGGCTGTGACCTCTCAGAAGCATATATCACCAGGTATTTCTTCCAAAGAGTCCCTGGGTGAATGAGAACTGCCATCCTGTAGGTTACTTAGCTTAACTCTATGTTTTGTCTTACATTTTAATTTTCCTGTTTCTTTATTCACACACAAAATTATCTTATTTTTCCTCCTTTCCTGTGAGTCATGGAAATAACTTTAACCAATTTAATTAATAAGAATATCTAGGTAGGATACTAATGACCTATCTAAGTTAGGCCTTCTAGGAATTTTTAATACTCACTACTTATTTATGGTGAAAGAAGGATGGACAGTCTCTTCCCATATGATTTATTGCCTCTGAAAACTCACTGGAGGGTTAGCTATGAGTCAGTTCTGACTCAACAGTAAACAACAGCAACAACTATTTTATAAGGAAGTTCTGATGGTGCACTTGCCCTGTTAATCCAAATGTCATGCCTCTCTGGTAGTTTGAATCTGCAGGCATCTTTGCTGGAGAGTGATAGGCGATTTCCTCTTGTATGATTATTTGTTATTGTTATAATGTGCTGCCGAGTTGCCTGGGACGCATAGTGCCACTGTGTACAGCAACTTTGAAGCCTGAAGTCTGCCCTGTCCTGAGCCAGTCTCACTGATTCCAACACACCTACGTCCATTGCCCCAGTTACTGTATCAATCCATCTCATCTGGAGTCTTCCTCTCCTGTGCTGTCCCTTCACCTTTCCAAATATGATGTCCTCTGCAAGGGCCAGTCCCTCCTGGCCACGTGCCCAAAGTATGTGAGATGAAGCTTCTGATGTACAGCTTCTTTAGCCCAATAAAGAGTCAGCCATGAGTTGATAACATCAATGACGAGAGGGGATGATGAAATGACTACAGTATGATATAGTTGCTATTGTTCTCTGTTTTTAAGAGAAGGAATACAAATTCTATCTCTTGGGTAAAATCTCTGATAATTTCTGAAACTACCAGGAATTAGTCATCAGTCACTGCTTACTACTGACTAACCCTACCCCTGTTAAGAAGTCTAAGATTTGTAATGTCTTTAAAACATCTTTCTCTAATTCTGAAAAATTGGTCTTTTTGCTGGAGAAATATTTAATGTTGTGATAAAAAGAAATTGTCATAAAAGATATTTCAGACTGAAATATGTTTGGCTCACTCTCTCCAAGGTGACCAGATAAGTGACTGCTTTCTTCATTTTCATCAGCATTGTTGATTTGCTCCTGGTTGTGTTTGTGTCAAGGATAACCTCACAGTGATGTCCACCCCTATGCCTATTTCCCAGAGTCCCACATTTAGTCTTTATGTGACAAAGGCTATTCTGGGAGCCTCCTTGCTCCCTCTGCTGGACCACGGAACACAGGCAGAAAAGCATCTTCAAATCTAAAAGCTGTACATGGTACCTAACTTTGATCATAATTATTGAGAAATTCTTATGAGAGGTACTAGTCAGAAAATTCAAAGTCATGGTACATGGATATGCCTGAGAAATAAGGGATCTCAATTGGGATTTAGGTTTTTCCAACTAAATATTCTTTTAAAAAAAAAGTCAAACCAACAAACCTATTTGTGTCTTGAGCAACACTAGGTTGCTTTTTCTGTTCTTGTTGCTTTTTCAGTTAGGAGGAACAGTGAAGATAACTTTCCAGATCAGCAGTGAAAGCTTGTAATTGTCACTGTGATCTATTTTAGAGATAAAGCTGGCATTACTCTTACATCTGTGCTATTTATGAACTGTTCCTGGTATGTAGACTGCACATGCTTTGTTCCTCTGGGAACATTTTACCATCTCAAAAAAAATAAACATAAAAGAATATTTACTGACATGGCAAAGCAATTTATAGCAAAGATATCCAAATTTAGTGCTATGTAGACATGACTCTGAATAACTATGCAAGTCACTTCTTTGGAAAGTGGTTTCAGGAAACACCAGTGAATGCAGGGGGCTGGGGAAGTGCGACATGGAAGAAAAAGTAGCAATAAAGATTGCTTTAATAAGCCAGTTACAACTGTGAGTCACTAAAACTTAATTATGTGGGGGAATTCTGGGAGCCATTGTAGAGTATGTGTCTCAAAGTTATTCCTGATTTGAGGGGTAAAAAAGGCTATTCATATGTCATCTTTTGTAACTCAACAGTTAAAGGCTAGGCTTGGTGTGGAGGTGAGGGATCATAATTCCCTGGGACTCTAGCCTGTGGTACTTGTGAGCAGAGCAGCATAGACCACTAGAGAAAGTTCAGACAAAGAGATAAACGTATCTGTGCACTAAATGGTAAGGGCCAGGGAATATGGGCAGGATACCTATGTATCTAGTCCTTGTGATATGCCATCAGGTCAACTGCAACACATAGCAATTCTATGAACAATGATTATGAACCTTGCCCCATATTGTGTGATCCTCAATATCTCCCCAATTTTAATATACTTTAGCATAGTTTATAGTCACCATATCAATTCATCTTTTGAGAATCTTCTTCTCTTATGCAGATCATACATCTTTCCAAGTGTGATGTAATTCTCCATGAACTAGCCCAAAATATGTGAGACAAAGTTTCATCATTCTTGTCTCCAAGGAGCAGCTTGGTTGCACTCTCACTATGACATACTTGTTTGTTGTTTTGGTAGTCCATGGAACCTTTCTTCAGTATCTTCTCTAATACTATAACTCAAAGGCATCAATTCTTCTTTTGTCATCCTTAGACAAGATTAATTTTAATGAAAGTTAATCATTATCTAAATTTCAGCTGCATAATAAGTAACTGAAAAGACAATGGTTTGGATCAGGTGCATCTTAGTCTTTAAACTGATATCATTGCTTTTTAGCTCTTTGAAAAAAAAGTCTGATAGCTGATTTTCCCAATGAGGTATATCTTGATTTCCTGAATGCTGCTACCATAGGGGTTGATATTTGTTTCAAGTAAGGATGAGATAGTTGATAATTTCAATCATTTATTCACTTACCACAATATTGCCTGTTGGTTTAAAGAAGACTTCGTTTTCTTGATGTTACGATGAAATTAACACTGAAGAATGTTAATGATCATAGTCATTTGCATAATACAGGTTGTTAATGAGTCTTCCTCTGATTCTGATGCCACATTCTTGTTCATAAAGTTTGGCTTCTCAAATGACTTGCTTAGCATACAGTTGAATAGGTGTGGAATGGATATAACCTTGACACTCACCATTTTTCTAAATTTTAAGCCACATGGTGTTTCTTTGCTCTGTTCTGACACAACTTCTTATTATAGGTAGAGGTTTCACATGAGCCCAATAAACTGTGCTGGGATTCCCATTCTTCTCAATATTAGGCAAAATTTGTTGTGATCTACACAGTTAAATTCCTTTGCATAGTCAATAAAACATAGATGGATGTCTTTCTGATATTCTCTTCTAGGGAGCGCTAAAGTGATTAGTCTTTGAAGAGTTTACAACATAATAGAGAAGGAAGTCATGTTTATTATGTATGGTCTCCATTGTTTAATGGGCGTGTAAGCAAAGAAGTATCATGCAACATTTGTGATTAGAGGAGATAAAGATAGTTGAGAACTGATGAGCTGTTTTTGTGGATTTTTTGGTTTTGGTTTTTTTATAACAAGCAGAAGAAGTTGATAAATTCACATTTATAGGCCTTATTTGAGATAGAGGGGAAATGTTTATTGTTACTAATTGCCCTAGAATTAAAAAAAAAAACCCACAACAAAACACAAAAACTAGCTTAAATTCATTGCTATTGAGTCAGGATAGATATATAACTGATTTTCCACTGGATTCCTGAAGTTATAACTTTAAAGAACTACAAGATTGACATATCCAAAGAAAACACATGGCTTTATGCATAATAAAGCCATTTATCTTGCTTATATTAACTTCAGGGCATCAAAATCACTGCTTTGTTTTTGTTACCATATGGCCTTCTAATAGTGACGTGATTTTGTGTCTACAGAAAGCTCATACAGCATAAATATGTCCACATTAAAAGTACTATGAAGAAGGTTATTTTCCGTCTCTACCAACCTAAAGAAATGGACACATATATAGTGAGTTTGAAATTTATTTCACAGAGCCAGGTAGCAGACTTCTACTAACACACTCATTCAAAAAATTCATTGCTATCATCTAGGAATTGACTCATAGCTGACTCTCTAGTCAATTTTCAAGAGGATGTAAATCAAATGCCAGGAGATTGCACACCTTTCTCCTCTGGAGCTGTTGGTGGTTTTGAAGCTCCAGAGAGGTTCCACCTTAAGATTTGCAACACAGCTTCCTATGGACTATACCACCAGAGCTCCTAGCAAGAGAAGAGGATCAGGATTCAAGCACAGATCTGAGATTAAAATATTCTTCCTACCAAAATACTGTATTATGACTTGACCATCCAATGATATAGATAACATGACATAAAGAGAAATGAAGTGTATTTACATATATTCAAAGGCTGGTGACTATAAAAGCATGAAAAGTCTCGCTATGGCAGGTCTAACACAGACCATTAATTGTGTCACATCATCTACTATTTTCATCATGTAATGTGGCATTTCATTCTCATGTGCCTTTAAAATTATTTGTGTCTCTGCAGGGCTTATTTTTTTTAGTCATAAAGTGGGGAAACATTAAACTTATACATGCTTATTTCCTGTGGAAATAGAGATGGAGTCCAGTAGGAAGAGGATTCCAATGACAAGTCTGAGCCATTGAGAAGGAGAAAAACTGAACTTACTCTATTCTGGAGAACCAGAAGCAGAAGGGGAAAAAAATCCATGTTTGATGTTAAATACCAAAATGTACAACATCAGTATTAGACAATCTCTGCAAAGAAAGATAAGTAATGAAACTAACACATCTTTCTTCTTTAGCTTGGGTGTAAAGGAACAGTTATTGGTCTGTAATTTGCACTTCTTGTGTGACTGAGATGGTGTGTTGCCATTTGTGTTGAAATAACAAGTACAGCCACTGACAGATCACAAGAAAGTGTTGGTGGCTAAAAGTAAATGGTACTATTTTCCAAGTTCGCTTGATTTCCTCCACCCTTTCCCTGACAGTAATAGTTTCACAGAACCTCCATAGTGCAGAGAAATATCACTTAAAGTTCTTGCTGCCATTGTTTGAGCAAAAATGCCTGAGGAAATACTATGTGCTATTAAATATAAAACTTGTTAACAGGACAGATTTTTTTTTCTTTCTTTCTTTATTCCAAGTGACTCTCAAGTGAAAGCCACAGCTAAAGGACTTCTCCACACAATTCTAATTATCAATGGGGTAGAGTTTGGAAAAAAATAATGAAATGACCTGAGACATGGCATAGTTCAGAGGAAGTGGTAATGCTAAACCAAAGCCTCTTTGGAGGTTTGAATCCACCTGTGAGTTCAAGGGAGAAAGGTGTGCCCTTTTCTCTATCGCAACTTAGTTTCCAAGAACATGTGGGATGATCAGCTCTGGGTTTGTCTCAACTCTATGGCAATGAGAACTTTGATGCTGTAATCATATTCTTCAATGTGATCCCTAAGCTACTGCATTATGATCCACTTAATGGTGCTTGTAAAGTAAACCAAATCAGAACGCAGGAAAGTGGCACAAAGAAACATGTATTTTTAGCAAGAAAATCAAACACATAAATATTGAAACTGACAGCTACAACCCATTCTAGTTATAATATTGTCATCTATGTTTTCCACGTTGATGGCAAATAAATTTCTCCTCCCTTTCACTTATTTTGGATAGTGCAATCAGTTAAACTGTTGTTAACTTTGACAAATGGAGTGCTCCCAGAGAATCTTTGAGTTAGACACTGAAATCAATGCAGAACACAGTTTCACTCTGACAAACATGAAGTCACCAGGAATTAGAATTGAGAAAATCACAACAGATCTTGAAGTAAAATTTTTTTCCAAAGGACAAGAATCATATATAATGACTAATTCTTTTTCACTAGAGTGCTGTTGTTTGCAATTGAATTGATTCTAGTTCATAATGATGTTACATTGAGGTTCTAAAATCTTCATTTGTTCATGGGAGGATATGCCCAATCTTTCTTCCTCCAAGCAGTTGGTAGATTTGAAATGCTGACCTTTTGTTTAGCAATCTGACATGTTACACTACACCACCAGAATTTCTTGCATGTAAAAGACCAGCATTCAATGCTCATCAGATCAATGTAGCAACTGTCTGTTAAATGATTTAAAATAAACATTTTAAGTAATCTAGAAAGCAATGATTACGTCTTCTACATCTCACAAGCTCTAGTTATCATTTCAACAAACTATCTTTGCATCTCTCAAATCAGAGCTTGGATAACTTTTGTGACTTATTCTATTAGAGAACTAGCCAACAATCTGCCAGTCTGATTAACATGGTTATGCTTAGGCTGTATCCTTCAGTTGTGGTTAAATAAATTCCTTGATGACTCACTCTGTCACTTGCTCTTGTCAAACTCATATAAAAAGAAATCACCACTTATCATATGACCTCTTTTTTTTTTACAAAATTCTGAATAGATATATGTGACCTGAACTAAGTGAGATGATTCTAAGTAGATGGGTGATATTTAGAAACAGTTAAAGGTAAAGAATTACACAGTTAAGCCAAAGGCATGTGGTTCAAATCCACTAGGTACTCTGTGGGAGAAGGATGGGCACTCTTTGAAAACCTACCAGAAGGTCAGCTATGGGTCAATTCTGACTAGACTACACAAAACACAAACAAAACCAACCTAGTAGATTATTGGCAAGGGGTTGTACTGCCAACCCAAAAGCACATAGTTCAAGTTAACCAGCTTCTCTGTAGGATAAAAATAGCCAATTCTCCTCTCATGCAACTTACAGTCTCAGAAAACCCACTGGATAGTCAACTATGAGTCTGTTCTGACTTGAGAGTGCAGAACAACAACAACAAAAAAATTAAGGGAGCAGGAATCAAAACAAAAAATTAATAAAAGAAGATTTAAAGTCTGATATTCTTACAAACATTTTATGACAAAGTTTACAATGAAATTGTTTGAACATATACATCTCTTGACAGGAATTTCATTCAATAGTGCTATAAAAGGCTTCAATATATATTCTCACCTATAGCAAATTGCACTGGGAAAATCTGCTGTCAGAGACCTCTGCAGAATACTGAGAAGCAAAGATCTCAGTTTAGAGGCTAAGGTTCACCTGATCTAGACCATGGTTTTTGTCATTACTTACTATGAATTGGAGACCAGGACATGACTTAGGATAACAGAAGAAGAATAGATGCCTTTGAGTTGTGGTATTGGAGAATAATCTTGAACATACCATGGACTGCCAAGCAAACAAATAGGTCTGTATTGGAGAGGATGAAAGCAAGTTTCTTCTTGGAGGCTAGGATTCTGAAAGTCTGTCTCACAGACTTTGGGCATGTGGCCAGGAGGGACCGATCCTTGGAAAAGGATATCATGCTTGGAAGGTTTAAGGAACAGCACAGAAGAAGGTGATCCCGGATGATACAGATCGATACAGTAACTTGGGTAATGGGGTAGGAGTGTGTCAGAGACAGGCTTAGGATAGGGCAGGTTTCAGTTGTATAAAGGGTTGTTATTAGTTGCAGATGATTCAATGGCATATAACAACAGCAGCATGGCAATAAATCACTAATTCTTCCTTTTCAAGAATAAGACAGAATTAATAAACAAATCCTAGCAGTACCAGAGCTAAGCAGTACCAAGGCTGACAAACATGAGGACCTCTGGACATGACACTGACCAAGGAGATCACCACAAAACAATTATATGTAATATTTCATAAATACAAACCTGTAGTAAGTTTTAATACCAAACTTTTCTCAAAAGCATGACTTAACATGTATCAGTATGCCTACAAGACTGAAATTTTCCTAAATCCCTTTTCAAATCTCATCCACTCTGTTCAGATCTGTCATTACTGTTTAATCAGAAAGCTGCTGCAAATCTTGTGATTTCACTTACATGTAGTACAAACTTATGCTGCTTTTATTGGTGCTGGTGTTTAAACAAAGATTTTGTTGAATTTTCTAATGTTTTATCAAAAACATTGTGTTAATTAGAGTTTGTGAAAGGGGATATAGTGATGTAGTGGGTAAGGAGTTGTGCTGTCAGTGAAAAGGTAGGCAGTTCAAATCCACCAGTTGCTCCTTGGGAGAAAGCTAAGCAACCTATGTGACTTACAGACTCTGAAAATTTACTAGAGGGTCAGCTTAGACTCTAGAACAAAGAGTGAGTGAGATAATATTTGTAATCCTATGTCAGTAACTGTTAGACTTAAGTAGTAATTAAAATGGAGAAAATATTTTAAAGCATTTGTTAAGTTATTGAAAAGATAGCAACTAAAATGTTATTAATTCAAATTTAAAGGTTTAACAAAGAAATATTGTTGTTAGCATTCATAATATTTGCAAAGTATTACATTTAAGCAATTTACAACCATATTTATTATATGCTATTCTATTAACATTGATAATGCATATCTAAGATGATCTGCTGTGGCAAATGGCCCTGGACAGGAGTAGAAATGACATCATAAATTGCCTCACTGAATAACATCAAAGTTAGTGATACCACTGCATTCTTGTGGGATTTCTAGTCTTCTATTATCTAATAACAAGTTTAAGTTCTTTTTTTCTCTTCAAATAATGAGTTGTTGTTAGTGCTGATGAGTTGAATACAATTCATGGAGATCCTGAAAGCAACAAACATAAATGCTGTCCTATTCCTGTGTTTTCCTTACCATCTCCAACATACACGAGCCCATTTTTGCAGTTACGTATTGATTCGTCTTGGTGTGGGCTTTCCTTCCTTATTTTGACCCTCCACCTTTTCAAGCATGAAGTCCTTCTCCAAGTACTGGCCCTGCCTAACAACATGCATAAAGGATGTGAGACAGAGTTTCAAAATCTTTGCCTCTAAGGAGCACCCTGTGATTACTTTTTCCAAGACAGAACTTCATGTTTGCTTGGCAGTCCATGAAATATTCAGTACTCTTTTCCAGCATCATATCTCAAAGGCATGTATTCTTTTTTCTTTCATCCTTAGTCATTTTCCAGCTTTCAGATAAATAACAAGCAATTGAGAAGAACATGGCTTGGATCAGGTGTGGCTTAGTCGTTAAATTGATATTATTATTTTTGTAGTACACTGGAGAGGTTGCTGAAAACAGATTTT
>NW_006399760.1:27085291-27091904 GCF_000299155.1 Elephantulus edwardii | reverse complement strand
TCCAGTTTTTCCACAACCTCGCCAGCATTTGTTGCTTGCTGTTCTGTTAAATTTTGCTATTCTGACTGGGATGAGATGATACCTCGTAGTTGTTTTGTAATCTTTTGATTTCTTTACTGCTGGTAGGATCCAAATAAGATGAAGTTGTTGACAACTTCTCTTTCTCCATCTATCATGATGTTGCCTATTGACCTGGTAGTTAAGAGTCCTGTTTTACTGCAGTTGAGATATTAAAGTATATGGTCTTTGATCTTTTGCAGGAAGCACTTCGAGCCATCCTTACTTTTATAGTGAACAAGGTTGTATTATCTGCATAATGCAGGTTGTTGATGAGTCTTCCTCTGATCCTGATGTCACATTTTCTTCTTAATTTGACTGTGTAAATCACAAGAAATTATAGGTAACATTGAGAAAAATGTGAGTTTCAGAACACTCAATTGTCCTCATCCAACATGTATACATAGATCAAGATACAGTTGTCCAAACAGATCAAGGCAACATGGTACGGTTTAAAATCAGGAAAGGTTTGCATTAGTGTTTTATCTTCTCTCCAAACTTATCCTATCTGTATATTAAGCAAATTATTTTGGAAGCTGGATTATATGAATAAAAATGTGGTGTCAGGATTTCAAGAAGACTCATAATCAATGATCTACCATATAGATCTCAACATCAAGGAAACAAAAATCCTCATCTCTGGACCAATAGGCAACATCATGATAAGTAGAGAGGGAAAAATTCATTCTATTGAATATAATATTAATATTAGTTAAAATTGACTTGATGGTCCATAACAATAACAATAATCATGAAGAGACTGAATTACAGAGAGAGTCTAGTTAGTTTCCTGTGCAGCCAATTTTTAGCCACCCAGGATCCTTGTCCCTACCCTAATGGCACATCATGTCTTCATTGAAAAATCAATGATAAAATAGCTTAACAGTTGGAACGTTGAACACACATAGCTTGAATGTGGGAAAACTGGGAATAGTTAAAAATGAAATAGAATACATGAATACAATGAATAAGGATGCCAGAAAAATAATTGACACCTTTTAGCTGTTGTGTTGGAGAAGACCACTGCACTGATGGATGGCCAAGAGAACAAACAGATATATCTTGGAGAGGATGTAGCAAGAGTGCTCTTTGGAGGCAAGAATGATGAGGCTTCACATCATATATTTTGGATATGTTACTAGGAGGGGCTGCTCCTTGCAGAAGGATATGATGCTGGGAGGCATGGAGGGTCAGTGAAGGAGAGGAAGACTCTCAAGCAGGTGGATTGACACAGTGACTACAGCAATGGGCTCTTGCGTGGCAGGAAGTGTAAAGATGGCACAGGATAGGACAGGGTTCATATCTATTGTTCATAGGGTTGCTATGAGTTGTGCTCGCCTTGACAGCACCTAACAACATAATTACTCTTACTCTAAGATCCCTTTGGAAAATTTCTTATTTGATATTAGAAACTGCTAAAATTCTGTACCAGTTTATAATACTGGGAGTGCTCATGGGTTGGTGGTAAGGAATTGTACCATGTCAAAGGCCAATAGTTTGAATCTACTAGCTGTTTCATGGAAGAAAGATGGGATATCTCCTCTCATATGAATTACAACCTCTGATAAACTACTGGAGGATCAGTTATAAGCAAGTTCCCACTAGACAAGATAGACTATCCTTTAGAATACATGCTTAGCATATATTCAGGCTTTAGAAATTATTTTCCTGTGAGAACATTAATAGGTTTTATCAAGTAAGATAAAAGTAAAATGTTGTTCTGTGCCATCTAGTCAGAACTGACTCATAGCTGACCCTCCAGTGAGTTTTCAGAGGCAGTACATGGGAGGAAATTGTCTGTCCTTCTATGGAACAGCTGGTAGATTGTAACCTCATTTTGGGTTGCAACATACAGCTTGTTTGACCTCAAAGCTATCTTAGAGTCTGTCTAGTCTAGAATTTATGTATTTATAAATACAGAAAGAGTGGCCAGCACAGTAAAGTGGCTCATATAATATCACAAACTATTGAAGATAAAAAGAGTAGAATTTGCCCAAAGATAAAGCCTTGAAGGAAGAGAAAGTAGACTAGACAGATTAACTAAACTAAAAATAAAAATGACAGTGAAAGTGGGGAAAGTATGATTGCATTGCAGGTATGCAAGTCTTGGCTATGTGCCATAGAGTCACCTATGACTCATAATGACCTCATGTACAAAAGCTTTGAACTCTTCTATCTTGAGCTAGGCTCACTGTCTCTGACCCACCTACCCTCATTAACCCACTTATTGGGTTAGTTTGTCTTATTTGGAGTCTATCTTTCCTGCTCTGCCCCCCAGCCTTTTCAAGCATGATGTCCTTCTCCAAGGACTGGTCCCTCCTGACCATATGCCCAAAGTATGTGAGATGGAGGTTCAAAATCCTTACCTCCAAGAAATAGCCTGCCTGGTTTCAACCTATACAGGATAAACCTGTTTGTTCGCTTTTGTAGTCCATTGTATGCTAAACAATCTTTTCCAGCACCACAACTCAAAAAGCATCAATTCTTCTATCATCTTTAGTCATTCTCCAGCTTTATGATGCACATCAAGTAACTATGAAGACCATGGCCTGAATCAGATATACCTGAGTTTCCACACTGACATCATTACTTTTCAGCACTTTAGGGAAGTCCCTTACAGGAGGTTTTCCCAGAATAATTAGTCTTTTGATTTGTTGACTGCTAGTGCTAAGAGTGTTGATTGTGGAAACAAGCAAGCTGAAATTATTAACAATCTCAATTTCTTCTCCATTTATCATGGTGATGCCAATTGCCCCAGTGGTAAGAATCTGTCTTTTTGGTGTTGAGCTTCAATCTATACTGAAGACTGCAATTCTTAACCTTCTGCAGCAAATGCTGTAGGTCCTCCTCAGTTTCAGCCAACAGTTATCTATATGTAGGTTGTTGATAAGTCTTCCTCCAATCCTAATGGTACATTCTTCCTTATAAAGTCCAGCCTCCTGAATAATCTGTTCAGCATATTGATTGAATAGGTATGGAGACAAGAATGCATCCCTGACACATTCATTTCCTAATTTTGAACCAAGTAGTCAGTGTTTCCCTGCTTTGTTCTGAGGACTGCTTCCTAGGCCATGTATAGGTTTTGTATTAGCAAGATCAATTGTTCTAGAGTTCTCATTCTATAATTTGTTATCTACAATTTGTTGTGAGCCACCCAAGTAATGTTATTTTTTTTTAATTGTAATTTGTGTGAAAGTTTACAAAGCATATTTGGTTTTCACTCATTCTTATATATTTTATTTTATACTATGAATTTTGTTTTAAGCTATGACTAGATGGTACCTAATAACAATATTTCACTGAACAAAAAGACCACAATGTAAAGAAATGGCATGTAGAATCACAGAGAAAAGCAATGCAGATAAAAAAATAAAACAGAAATACTCCAAGTAAAAAGAAAATATATCAGGTTGAAGTCTAAAAGCAAATAATGTGGCTTTCTATTTGACAGAGAGAGGAAATGCTCAATGGAAAACATTACAAAAGAAATGATTCATGGCACTTCACTTAAGTCTTACTACATAAAAGATGTCACTTGTATTCAGACAAGTGGAGAAGGCCACACTGCAGGGAGGAAGGCAGGAAGTCATTCTGAAATAGTAAGGAATAAAATTGCATGGGTGAAATCTTTATACCTACAGGAGCTACATTTTAGGAATTTAAATTATTTTTCAAGTCCCTATCAAGTTAACATAAATTATTTTTGACATTCAAGGAGAAAAGAGCCAGATGTGATACCTGTAAAAACTAAAGGAGAAAAAAGAAATTTATGAAGGAAATAGAAACTTTCTTTGACTCTATTCTTCTGACATCAACATCTTTAAAATCAAGTGTTATATTTGTGTTAAATGTTCTGAATATTGATGATCAATTTCTTGATCAATTTCAGAAAATACATAGATTTCATGGTCAATAACATTTAAGACACTAGAGTGGATTTCAGCAGATTTCCTTTCTTCCCACAACAGATCTGCACACCACTAATTGTACTAATACAGCATGTAGAAATTGTATGTGGTATAATTGTATTATTTTCTGACTGGTTTTAGTTTTGCAAAAGTGCTCTTCAATTATAACAAATAATTCTTAGGTACTTCTTAATGTGGTTAGTCCACAGTTTTCCAGAGTGTTGAGGTAGGTGATTATACCATAATGATACCATGGCCTAACAGTATCCACAATTCCTTTGCAAACTTATAGCTAGCTAATACCTGAAGCACCATTCATAATGCTTGTGGATTCTGAAAGTCATCTTCTGCCTAGATGCCGAGATGAATTTAGCAGTACCAGGACTGTATGTTTTTTTCACAGAGGCCTCACAGTGAAGAAGGCATACAGAGTTGCATTTGTTGTTGTTATTGTTGTTAGATGGCATCAGTTGACTCCAACTCACCTTGCTTTATCCTGCATCATTTTCAAAATCTATTCCATGCTTAAGCTTATTCTTATAGTCAGTGTGTCAATCCATCTGTGGTGTCAGAATTCTTGATACTTGGCTTTCATAGTTCTGATGGCCTATTGGCAAAAAGCTGCACTGCAATCCTGAAGCACTTGATTTGAATCCACCAGCTGCTCCACTGGGAAAAGATGGTCAATCTCCTCTTGTGCAATAAACTTTGTCTAAAAACCTGCTGGAGGGTTAGCTATGGATCATTTCCAACTCAATGGTACATAACAACAGTTTCTCCTGAAGGAATGATCTCCAGCTACATAAACTGTGGACACCTGTTCTCACAAATCATCAACAGCTTCAGGACCAAAATAAGAGAGAGCTCTCTATGCTGTCGGTTGTGTGAAGACACCAATACAGGAGCAGCAGCGTGACTGTGTTAACTTAGCTCAAGCCTGTCTGGACTGAGAAATTATATATGCTGGGCTAAACATTCAGTTACACCCAGCCTGGCACGTTGCTCAATAGTATATGCAAAATTCAGCCTGCATACCGTCACATGAGTCACTCTGATGGGTCTGAATTTCTGGAGCACCTTCTAGTGAATCATCAAACCAAAGGGCCATAGACGAATAGGGGAACTGAGCAGCTGATTGAGATGTATTGTCAGAAAGTATGGACTTAAGCAGCTGGTTAAGCATTTGGGACTATGTTGATGTGAAACTCATACATAGTCTGCTATTAATCTAAGCATAATGAATAACAAAAATACTATCCCAGTAGATTTTCCCTCTTTTTCTCTGATCCTTCACCTTTCTCAGAACAATGTCTTTTTTCAAGGCCTGGAAGCTTTCCTTGCTTCCTGAAAATATACTCAAAATATGTAAGACAAAATTTTACTATCCTTGTCTCTAAGGAGCTTTCTGGTTACATTTCCTTAAAGATAGAATTTTCTGTTCTTTTAGAAGTCCATGAGATAGTAAATAATCTTCCCCAACACTACAATTGAAAGGCATTAATTCTCCTTTAGTCATCCTTTTTCATTGTCCAATGTTCATATACATAGAAAGCAATTGAGAATAGCATAGATAGCATAGCTTGAATAAACCTTTGCCTTTAAACTGGTATATTTTCTCTTTAGTACTTACAGACGTCTTCAACAGAATATTTTCCCAATGCAACAATCATTTTGATGTCTTAACTATTATTAATACTGATGTTGATTGTGAATTACAAAAACATAAATCACTGACAACTTCACTTTTTCCCTATCTAGCATGATGTTGCTTATAGTTCCAGTGGTGAGAATTTTTGGTTCCTTGATGTTGAGATGTAACCCATATTGTAGACTATGATCTTTGATTTTCTGCAGTAAGTGTTTCAAGTCCTCTTCACTTTCTACATGTAAGGTTTTGTCATCTGAATATCTCAAGCTGTTGATGAGTCTTTCTTCTATCCTGATACCTTATTCTTCTTTACATAATGCACCTTCTTGAAAAAAAAATTCAGTATACAGACTAAGTAGATACAGAGAAAGGATGAAGCACTAATATACATCTTTCTTGATTTTAAACCATGCACTGCTCCCATTCTATCTGGAAAACAAATAGAATTGTTCTATGTATATGTTTTACATAAGCACAGTTACATTTCCAATATTCCCATTCTTTTCCCTGTTAACGATCTACACAGTCAAATGTCTTTGCACAGCCAATGACCTACAAGTAAGCTTCTTCTTCGTATTCTCTATTTTCAGTCAAGGTCCATCTGATATCAGCAATAATGTCACAGCCTTTCCTGAGTCCAGTTGAATTTCTGACAGTTACCTGTTGATGTACTATTCCAGGTTGTTTTAAATAAATTTCCTCTGAATTTTACTTGCATATGTTATTAATGATGCTGTTTGATAATTTCTACACTCTATTGAGTCATAATTTTATTTTTTCCTCAAAGGTGTTACATATGTATTTCTTCCAGTCAGTTGTTTTAGTTGGCAGAACTCTAAACAATATGTGAAACCAGTGCCTATTAGGAGAAATGACTCGATAAAAATAAATTAATCTATAAAATAGAACTTATTGAAACCTTGTTTAAAGAAAGCCCAATTCATTAGGCAAATGGAAAATTCTCTGTGTGTGAGAGGGAGAGAGAGGCAGAGAGAGAGAG
>NW_006399760.1:27071677-27085151 GCF_000299155.1 Elephantulus edwardii | reverse complement strand
AGAGAGAGAGAGAGAGAGAGAGAGAGAGAGAGAGAATGAGAATGAAAGATAAATTGAATATGCTAAGATTTGCAGGAAAGTCTGTTCTACAAAGTGTACAACTCCTGATAAACTGAATATAGCCTCCCTGTCCAGTGAGTAGCCCAAATGTCTGCTTGAGTGCCTGACTCTAGGATGAATCAATGAGGCAAGCAAATTGCGAAGAATTAAGATATAAGTGATGTATGGAGAACTCCAAGGTGTAGTTACAGGGTTCAGGTGAAAGTGTCTGTACAGTGAATAGAAAGGCAGTGATACAAATTGAATGGTTCTGACTCAATGGTACATAACAATTATGTAGCAATATATGTATGCGTAATTGTGCCTTCTTGTTATGTGCCATTGAGTTGTTTACAACTCATAACGATCCTGTGCTCAACAGCTCTGAACTCAGCTCTATCTTGAGCTAATCTCACTGTCTCTGACACACCTACATGACCCCAGTCATTGAGTCAATCCATCCCACCCAGGGTCTTTCTCTCTAGTGCTGTCTCTCCGCCTTTCCAAGCATATCGTCCCTCTCTAAGGAACGGTCCCTCCTGGCAATATGCCCAAAGTATGTGAGACGGAGCTTCAGAATCATTGCCTCTAAGGAGAAGCCTAGTTTCACCCTCTCCAGGATAGACCTGTTTATTCTCTTAACAGTTTATGGTATATTTAATACTCTTCTCTAGTACCACAACTCAAAGGCGTCAATTCTTTTTCTATCATTTTTAGTCATTGTTCAGTTCTCTGATGCACAGCAAATGATTGCAAAGACCATAGCCTGGATCAGGCACACCTGCATGGTTCAAAATTAGGAAAGGTGTATTCTAGGGATGTATCCTTTTCAATTGTACCTTATAAAATGGAAAGCATAAATCGGAGTACAAGTATGGATACTCACTCCTCAAACTTAACCAAACACTTCTTGAGATTGGCTTGTAGGATCTGAAGGTTTAGAACTATAATTTGGTGGTTTTAAAACATTTTTATTTTATTTTGGTTTGCATAGTTAGCTCTGGTGTCCTAGTGGCAAGAAGCTGTGTTGCAATCCCAAAGACATGCGGTTCGAGACCACCAGCTGCTCTACAGGAGAAGAATGGGCAATCTCTTCCATTGTGATTAACTGCTTCTGAAAAACTGCTGGACGGTCAGCTATCAGTGGTTCAGACTCTGTGGTACACAACAACATTGGTTTGGATACAGAATTCATATACATTGTGTTTCATACAATCATTCACGTACATTGTATTTTATAAAATAAGTCACGATTGAACTATGTCCATCATTACTCTACCTTTCAGGTCCCCACTGTAACTTTCCAATTTCCTTCACCCTGATCCCTCCACTCACCATCTTGTGTGATACCATGATTTGCCCCGACCCATCCTCATCCCTCAGCTCCCACCTCTTCCCCCGCTTGGTTCTTCAGACCCATTTTACTAGCTATCCTACTTTCATAATAATGTTTTTATGCAGTGTTTGTCCTTATTAGACTGAGTTAGTCCACTCAGTATAATACTCTGCAGTCTCTCCCATGTTATGTAGAATTACAGTTTTGTGGAACAACTCTGTCCACTGGTAAACAAAGTAGTTAGTTATTTTGTACAAGCTGATGGTGAGTCTGGGATGTTTAAGTCTACCAGCAGGCATCTAAGATACAACTACTGGTCTTTATACATCTAGAATAAAAGAGAAAGAAAAAAGACAAAAAAAATTTAATAAACTATTAGTCTTGACAAATAATAACTATGCAAACCACTATCTTATCTAAACTAAGATCAGAAAAAGGCATTTGACTGTGTGAATTATAAGAAATTATGGCTAATATTTAGAAGCATGGGAATCTCAGAACACTTGACTGCACTTACACATAATCTAAACCTAGATTAAGAAACTGTTGTAAAAAGGGAACACTGCACAGATTCTATTCAGTTTGTGTGCAGAACAAATCATTCAAGAAGTGGAACATCATAAGAAAGGATATGACATCAAATCAGAAGATGACTCAACAACGACCTACATTATAAAGATGAGAGCATCTTCCTTATGGAAAGGGAAGAGGAGTTGAGGCTCTTCCTACAGAAGATAAAGAATATAGCCTTCAAATCTCAACGTCGGGGGTGGGGGGAAGTGGAAATCACTGCTAGACTGATAGGCCACATCATGATAGATGGAGAAAAGGTTGAAGTTGTCAGTTATTTCTTCTTGTTTAGATCTATAATCAACACTCTTGGTACCTGAAATCAAGAAGTCAACATTCAGTGCATTGGGGAAATCTGCTGTCCAGGACCTCTCCTTGGTGCTAAGGAGCAGCTGTGTCAGCTTAAAGACTAAAGTGAAACTGATGTAAGTCAAGCTCTTTTCAGTTACTTGCATCACCTCTGAAAGTCGGACAGTGGAAGAAGGAAGAAGAATTAATGCCTTTTAGTTGCGGCATTGGAAAGAAATTGCTACTGCAGATCCAATTGCCTGCCAAAAGAACAAATAAACCTGTCTTAGAGAGAGTGTTATCAGGGTGATCCTTACAGGCCAGGATGGGGAAGCTTTGTCTTACATACTTTAGGCATGGAAGGGGCCAGTGCTTAGAAAAGAACACCATGTTTAGAAATGTGGAGGGTCAGTGAAAGAGAGATTCATGAACAAGATGAGTCAACACAGTTACTGTACAGTGCTCAAGTATTTAGGGATGGTGGGAGCGACACAGGACAGGTTCACTCATTGTTCATAGGGTCATTATGAATCGCATTGGATTCATAACAACTGCAACCACGACTGGCTATTCTCATCAGAATACTAGAGATGGATCCTTAAAGAATGTGAGCAAAATGCGAAGGATAGTTCAATTCCTTGAACCAAGGACTCCTCCAAACTATCACTCTGAGGTACTCTTCATGCTTTGAATCAAAACTGCTCAGTGAGATAATATTTTAGCTAAGTAACGGATTGATTGATAGACTACCATGTGACACCAGTCAACATTTGCTGAAAGGGAAAGAACAGAACAGCCAAATGCAAAAGAGAAAATAGACTGTGAAAATGTTACTGAACAAAATGTGTAGAAATTGTTAAATGAGAAACTAATTTACTCTGAACTGAAAACACAGGAAATTCTTTTAATTAAAAATAACAGAATTGAGAAGAATATTAATTTCTATCTCTGAATGTAATGAACTAATTTGTAAGTTAATTTTAATGTGTGTACACTTCTTATAGTATACTTTATATTATTGTGATTTTAATGAAAGTTTACAGAAATGTTTAATTTCATTCATTCATTTTCACATTTTCCGCCCTCTCCTTCCTCCTCTCTCTGAGATGACTTTTAAAAAAAATATTAGTTAATTGTTGTATATTTTTCTTCCTCCCTCTCAAAAACCCCTTCCCTAGTCCACTTTAAAATGCACCACTTATCCTGCATGGTTGACATACATATAATGACTAATCACATATTCCTTTTAAACATATTTTAAAAACAATGACAACAGATAAAGTGAAAAGCATTCTTACAAAGATAACCTGACTTTAAAAGTATTCATATGTATAATTGTTTTTTTAAATTTATCCAAACCTAATATCATACTTTCCCATGAGAAACCAAAGCAAAGGGAAGAAATCAATATATTAAGGAGCTGACCAGAAGACTTCAAAGGGCAGCATGGGAAGAAAAAATAAAGTATTATAATAAAATGTGCAAAGAGCTGGAGTCAGAAAATCAAAAGGGTCAAACTTGCTCAGCATTTCTTAAGCTGAAGAAACTGAAGAACAAATTCAAGCCTCGGGTTGCTATACTTAAGGATGCTATGGGCAGAATATTAAATGATCTACCAAGTATTAAAAGAAGATGGAAAGAGTATACAGAGTCATTGTACCAGAAGGAATTGGTAGGTGTAGAAGATTAAAGGGAAAAACAAGAGCCTGTGGTGATGAAAGAATTTCAAGCTGCTCTGAAAAAATCAGCAAAAACCAAGGCCCCAAGAATTGACTACATATCAACTGACTATGCAAAGTTTAACAGGACAGCATGTGATCAATGTTGGAAAGGTTGTGGTGAGATAGGAACTCTTCTACATTGGTGATGGGATTGTAAAATGGTACAACCACTCTGAAAGGCATTTTGGTGCTTCCTCAAAAAACTGAACATAGAAATTCTGTATGACCCAGCTATTCCACTGCTTGGAATATACCCCAAGAAAATGAGAACTGAGGAAAAACCAGAGACTTGTTCACCAAGGGTCATAGCAGTGTTATTCACCATCACAAGAAAATGGAAATAGTCCAACTGTCCAAGCATAATCTAATGTATTGAGAAACTATAGCACATTCACATGATGGACTACTATGTGGCACGTGGGAGCAATAATTTTGCAAATCACTACCTAACGTGGAGGGACTGGAGAACATTATGCTAAGTGAATCAACTCAGTCCCGTAAGGATAAAACACTGTATAAGAACATTACTTTAGAACATATATGAGGATCCAAGTGGGAGGAGGGTGGGAGCAGAGGGGTGAAGATGGGCAGGGGGTGTGTGAGATAGAGGTGGTTAATCAGAAGGTCACACAATTTGATGGGTGGAGGGAGGAGTCGGAAAGGAAATGGGAAAGATCCAGTGAGAAAAATAATATATATGAAGTTTGTAAGTAAATCTGTAAAAAATAAAAATGTTACTTTAAAAAAAAGAGGTATATTCTTTGGAAAGAACATTATGCTTAAAAATTGGGAGGTCATCAAAAGAGAGGAAGTCCCTCCATGAGGTGGATTGACACAGTGACTGCAACCATGGGCTGATACTGAAATGATAAGGATGGCATTGGATAGGACATGGTTCAGGTCCGTTGTTCACAGTGTGACTATAAGTTTTACTTGTCTAGAGGGCACCTCACAACACCAAGATGTTCTCAACTTCTGCAATTAGAAAGAGTTATTGCTTCCTAATTTTTTTTCTACCCAGAAAACATTTATATGCTTTTCAGTTTATTTTTATGGCCGTAGAGATGGTTGTCATCTCTATATCTTCCTTGATGAGGCAAATGTTCAGAGCTTTGACCTAAATTGTAATTGAGCTAGTTTCTTCTCTTAAGAATTCATCGTATATATTCAAAAGGAGGTCTTTATCTATAGTATATTTTTGAAATAATTATTTCCGTTCTGTAGCTTTCCTTTTCATTCTCTTAATTTCATATTTCCTAGATCATAAGACTTTAATTTTTATAAGGTCAAAATTAATGACGTTATCTTTCATGGATCATCTTTTTAATATTTTAGGTACATTTTATATTAATTTGCAGATTTTGTGTGCTATCTTAAAAGTGTTATAGTTTCGCGTTTTTTCTTAAGACCTAAAATTCATTTTGAATTGTTGTTGTTGTTGTTATGTGCCGTCGAGTCGTTTGCGACTCATAGCAACCCTATGCACAACAGCCCTAAACCCTGCTCTATCCTGCGCCAACCACACTGCCTCTGACACACCCATCCCGATTACCCCAGTCACCTAATCAATGCATCTCATAGAGGTTCTTTCCCTCCTGCGCTGTCCCTCCACCCTCCCAAGCATGATGTCCCACTCCAAGGACCCGTCCCTCCTGGCAACATGACCAAAGTATGTCAGACGAAGCCCCAGAATCCTTGCCTCCAAGGAGTAGCTTGGTTTAATCCTCTTGAAGATGAATCTGTTTGTTTTCCTGGCAGTCCATGGTACATTCAGTACCCTTTTCCAGCACCACAGCTCAAAGGCATCAACTCTCCTTCTGTCCTCCCTAGTCATTGTCCAACTCTCTGATGCATAACAAGCGATTGCAAATACCATGGCCTGTATCAGGCGCACCTTAGTCTCCAGAGAGACACCGTTGCTCCTGAGTACTTTAGAGAGGTCCCTAACAGCAGACTTTCCCATCGCGATACGCTTTTTGATTTCCTGACTGCTGGTGTCAAGAGTGTTGACTGTGGAGCCGTTTTTGTAAAATATGTATGTTTTGCATCTTGATTAATTTTCCTGTCATCATGCATGCATGTCCAGTGGATCCAGCACCATTTTGAAGGTTATTCTTTTTGTCTTGGAGGAAATGCAACCAGGGTGCTCCTTAGAGGCAAGGATGGGAAACTTTTTCTCACATGCTTTGGGCATGTTGTTAGGAAGGGTCAGATTTTGAAAAAGACTTCATTCTGGGGAAGACAGAGGATCAGCTACAGAAAGGAAGACTTTCAACAAGACTGAGTGACATAGTGTCTGTAACAACTTTGTGTCTAGGGCATGTCAGAGGTCATGAGAAGGTGCAGACATGGGAAAGGTTCAGATCTGTGGTTCACAGGATCACTATGAGTCACAGAGGACTGGATCCCCCCCTCCCCCAACAACAATTCTTCTCTAGGGGACTGCTTTTGCTCCTCTGACAAGAATAATTGATTGTTTTATATAGGTCCATTTCTGTGTTCTTACTTGGTTCCACTGATTTATGGACTATTATTATTCCGTAGCCAACATAACACTGTCTTGATTTATTGTAGCTCCGAATTCAGGCACCGTCAGTTCAACCTGTCTGTGTGTATGAGTGTGTGTAGTGGTGTCTATTTTGCATCTTTTGCTTTTTGATGTAAGCTTTAGAATCAATTTGGCTTTGTATACAAATTAGTTTGCTGGAATTCTGAATGGGATCATCTTCTATCTATAGGTCAAGTTGGAAAAATATTTTGCATAGATTTTTGTTGCTCAGTTCCTTACCACTGAGCCACCAGTGCTCCTGTGGGGCAAAATCGAGATTGAAAATTATACAGAATTCATTTGAAAGTCTACTTTAAATCCTCTCATAAGGTGACAAAACCTGGTCCCAGACCCTGTGGTGATTGTCTTTATTATAATTGACTTAGTCTCTCCTATGTTAGGTAGTATTTTTTTAAAAATCATTGTTCCTAAGCATTGCATATTCTCAATTGATCCTTTTGTTGATAGACATCTGGGCTGTTTTCATGTTCTTGCAATTGTAAATAACACTACTATGAACATTGGTGCAGCAATCTCCATTTGTGTCTCAGTTCTGATTACCTTGGGATATATTCTGAGTGTTCCCCATTGCCATACTTCTCCTCACAGAGCCCAGCCTCCCAAATAATCTGTTCTGCATATAGACTGAAAAGATATGGAGATAGGTCACATCCTTGAGGCACACCCTCTCCAATTTTGAACCATGCAGTGTTTCCTTGTTCTGTTCTGACAACTGCCTCCTGGTCCAACTATAGGTTTCACATAAGCACAATCGTTATGGGATTTTCTTTCATCTCAGAGTCAACCACAGTTTGTTGTGATCCACAGAGTCAAATGTCTTTGAATAGTCAATGAAACATAGATAGACATTCCTCTGGTACTCTCTGCTTTCTGCCATGATCCATCTGACATTAGCTATAATATCCCTAGGGCGTCTTCTAAATCCAGCCTGCACTTCAGGCAGTTCTCTGTTGATGTGCTGTTCTAGTAGTTTTTGGATAATCTTTATCAGAATCTTGCTTGCATGTGATTTCAATGACACTGTTTGGTAATTTCCACACTCTGTTGGATCACCTTTCTTTGGAATGGGAACAAATATAGATCTCTTCCAGTCAGTTGGCCAGGTGGTTGTACTCCAGATTTTTTGGCACAACTTGGTAAAACGTAAGGCAGCATCTGTTTGTTGAAATACGTCAATCAGTATGCCAGTATGCCACCAATTCCTGGGAACTTGGTTTTTTTGCCATTTCTTTCAGAGAAGCTTGAATTTCTTCCTACATCACCACAGGCTCTTGTTCATACGTTGTTTCATGAAATTGTTCTGTGTCCACCAATTCCTTTTGGTACAATATCACTATATACGCTTTCCATATTCTTTTACGGCTTCCTGGATCATTTAATATGTCCAAAGCATCCTTAAGTATTGCAACTCAAGGATTGAATTTGTCCTTCAATTCCTTCAGTTTAAAAAATGCTAAGCAAGTTCAGCCATTTGATTTTGTGACTCCAGCTTCTTGCACATTTCATTGGAATACTTTACTTTGTCTTCCCATGCTGCCCCCTGAAATCTCCTGTTCAACTTTTTAATATTTTAATTTCTTCCCTTTGCTTTGGCTTCTCAGCACTCCAGTGCAATTTTTAGTTTCTTCTGACACCCATCTTAGTCTTTTCTTCCTCCTTTGTCTTTTTATTTTTATTTTTTAAAATTTTATTAATTTTAACGAATATTTACAGAGATTTTGGGTTTTCATTCATTCATTGTAGCACTATTTTCTCTATCCTCCTCCTCGGATTGTTCTTCTTTCCTCCCCTCCACCCCGAAAGTCTGTTTTAATTGTCCAATTGCCACAGTGCTTGTCAGAGCCAGTTCTGCTTAATCTCCTTTGTCAGTGTGTCCCTTGCCATTCCCTATTACTCCTCCCTGAGAGAGACTTTGCCCTGATTCATAAGAAAAAGGGGACGGCATATTCTCTTAGCTACTTTCTGCTGTAAAGGGATGCTGTAGGTTTCAGGGTGACCTCCTCTGTCTTTGTAACGACCTTTTTGCATTCTTTCTGATGATATTCTTGATATCCTCCCACAGTTCATCCAGTCTTCGCTCATTATCTGTTCAATCCACCTCAAATCTGTTCCTGAGATGGTTTTGAAATTCTAGTAGGATAGACTCAAGATCAAATTTGGTTCCTGTAGACTTGATTTAATTTTCCTCAACTTCAGCTTGAACTTGCATATGAGTAGTTGATGGTCTATTCCACAGTCAGCACCTGTCCTTGTTTTCACAACTGATATTGAGCTTTAAAGTGAAATATTATTAGAAATAGATGATCCTGGAGGACTTTATGCTGAGTGGAATATCTCAGTCATAAAAGGACATATACCTCATAGTGCCATTGTTGTAAAATGAGACTGACATCGGGGTTGGGGGGGAGACTGAGAAAGATGGGATAAATTATGTATACTGCATTGAAACAGATGAGAGAGAACTATTTAAAAGGTTTATATGACTAGGTATTATTGTCATGACAGGAGTCCAGAAAGAAGGCTGCATAGTGGAGTGCACTTGGGGGGAGGGATTGTATAACAATAAAAGAATTTTTCTTTTACTTTTCAAAGAGAAGAATGACCTGGAAGGGAGGCTTGGGCAGGGAGAAAAATACAGCAATGAATGAATGGTAATCCAAAGTCTCTGTAAATTTTCATCAAAATTAATAATAATAAAATTAAAAAATAAAGTGAAATTGCAACCTCATATCTTCTTTAAAGTGAATAAATGCAATACATGGATGAGAACCAAATTCATGATCAGACGATGCAAAACTTACAGCTGTTTTACGAAGCAGAACTCAAAATATGTATAGTTAGTACCTGTTAGGACTAGTGATTCAATAAAAATTAATTCATCCATGGAGGAGACAACTCTGAAAAACTCAAATTAAAAATAAACCACAAAGCATATTGCAACCTTGTTTAAAGAAAGCCACGCTCATTAGACAAATGGAAAACACTCTTTGTGTATGTATGTGTGTGTTGTGAAAGAGATAGACTCTTAAAAATTAATATATGGATATTTGGAGGAAGTTCTGTTCTATAAAGTTTTTGTACAACTCCTGATAAATCTCTCCAAATACAGATTAGGTGTTAAGTTGCTTGCTTATCTGCCTCACCATCAAACAAGTAAAGTAAACATCAAAAGACCTTTTCCAATATGGCAAAAAGGAAACCCACAGACTGAGAAAAATATTTTGCAATGACATATCTGATATTTTTGTTGTTATGTGCCATCGAGTCACTTGAGACTCATAGTGAATTTATGTACAACAGCTCTGAATTCTGCTTTATCTTGAACCTACCCTGTTTTCTCTGATATACCTATCCACATTGCCAAAGTCACTGAGCCAATCCATCTCATCCAGGGTCTTCCTTTCTTTCACTGTCCCTCCACATTTCCAAGCATGATGTATTTCTCCAAGGTCTCTCTTTGTTACATGCTCAAAATATGTCAGCTAGAGCTTCAGAATCCTTGCCTCCGAGAAGCATGGCTTCAACTACTCCAGAATGAACCTGTTTGCTCTCCTAGCAGTCTATGGTATATTCAATACTCTTCTCCCACACCACACTCAAAGGCAACAATTCTCCTTCCTTCATCCTTAGTCATTATCCAGCTTTCTGATGCATAACAAGTAACTGTGAAAACTATGGTTGGATCAGGCACACCTTAGTCTCCAGACTGATGTTGTTGTTCTTCAATACTCTAGAGAGGTCTCTGACAGCAGGTGCTCCCAATGCAACTTGTCTTTTGATTTCCTGGTTGCTAGTACCACGAGTGTTGAGTGTGGAGCCAAACAAACTGAAACAATCTCATTCTGTTCACTGTCTATCATGATGCTGCCAATTGTCTCAGTGGTGAGAATTCTCGTTTCCTTGATTGAGCTTCAGTCCATATTGAAGACTACAGTACTTCATGTTCTGCAAAAATGCCTCAGATCCACCTCAGTTTTGGCAAGCAAGGTTGTGTCATCTGCATAATGCAAGTTGTTGATGAGTCTTCCTCCAATCCTGATGCCACATTCTTCCCCAATGATCTGTTTCTGCATATAGATGGAAAAGGTAAGGACTGGGGATAGAGATAATTGTACACCAATGAATTTTTTTTTTAAGAATAATGAATTGGAGGAGGAGAAAGAGAAAGAGGGAATAAAATGTGCAACAAGGAATGAATGAGAATTTAACTTTTCTGTAAACATTTGTTAAAATCTCAATTAAAATGAAATACTTTATTAGAAGAAAGGTATCTAGATAGGATGCATCCCTAGTATACACCTTTTCTGCTTTTGAGCCATGTAGTGTTTCTGACAACGGCTTTCTAGTTGAATATAAATTTTGGTTAAGTACAGTCAGATGTTCTGGTATTCCCATTCTTCTCAGAGTTAGCTACAGTTTGTTGTGATCCATACAGTCAAATGCCTTTGCATAGTCAATGAAACATAGACAGACATTCCTCTGGTACACTCTAGTTTCAGCCAAGATAATATAAGGGACATGCATTTAACATTTATAGAATACTCCAGTACCTTCAATCACAAAATGGACACAGGATATGAATAAACACTTCACCAAAGAAGACATTCAAATGCCAAACAAACGCATGAAGAAAGGTTCCTAGCTATCAAAGAGAAGAAAATAAAAACAATTATGAGATATCATCTTACCGCAGCAGCAATAAGAAAGTTCACCAGGGTAGCAAACAGCAAATGGTGGTGAGGCTGTGGAGAGATTAGGATTCTTACTCTCTGCTAGTGGGAATGTAAAATGGTACAGCCAGTATAGAAGGTGGTTTAGCACTTTCTCTAAAAGTTGGAAATATAAAAACCATCTGGCCCAGAAATCCTGCTAATGTGAATATACCCTGAAGAAACCAGAGCTGCAACTCAAACAGATATATCCACACCCACGTTTATTGCTGCATTATTCACAACTACAAAGAAATGGAAACAACCCATCAACTAAAAAATGGATAAGAAAACTATGGTAAATTCACACAATGGAATAATATGTAACATTGAAAACAATTGACTCATAAAACATTATACAACACGAACGAGTCTGGAGGACGTTATGCTGAATGAAATTTCTCAGTCACAAAAGGACAAATGCCTCATAACACCACTGTTATAAAACATAATTGACATGGGGACTTGGGGTGAAACTAGGTACAGACTGGATAGATAGATCACTACATTGGAACAGATGAGGGCAAGAACTGTTTGAAAGGAATATATGATTAGGCATAATATATATGACAATCTGGAACAAGAAGTGTACTGTAAAGTGGACTATGGAAGGAGAGCAGGGTAGGGAGGAAAATATGCGACAATGAACAAACTTTTTTAGAAAAAAATAAGAAAGAAAAAAGAAACCATCTTAAAGAAACAAGTAGTTTAAATATTTTTTTAGAAGAACTGGTGTCTTTGAACTGTGGTGTTGGAGAAATATACTATCTCCATGGATTGCCTAAAGGACAACCAGATATGTTTTGAAACAGTGCATCCAGAGTGCTCTATTTTTATTATTATTGTTAATAATAATTTGTATGAAAATTTACAGAGATTTTGGATTTCTATTCATTCATTGTTGTACTTTTCTACCTGTCCACCCCTCCCTTCCAGGTCATTCTTCTCTTTGAAAAGTAAAAGAAAAATTATTTCATTGTTATACAATCCCTCCCCCCAAGTCTACTCCATTATGCAGCCTTCTTTCTGGACTCCTGTCATGACAATAATACCTAGTCATACATACCTTTTAAACAGTTATCTCTCTCATCAGTTTCAATGCATTATACATAATTTATCCCATGTTTCTCAGTCTCGCCCACAACCCCTATGTCAGCCCTGTTTTGTAACAGTGGCACTATGCAGTATTTGTCCTTTTGTGACTGAGATATTTCACTCAGCATAATGTCCTCCAGGGTCATCCATTTTGAATAATATTTCATGAGTTCCTTGTTTTTCAATGCAGTGTAATATTCCATTGAGTGAATATATCACATTTTCTCTATCCATTCATTTGTTGATGGGCACCTAGGTTGTTTCCAACTCTTTACTATTGTGAACAAAGCCGTGATAAACATGGGTGTGCATATATCTGCTTGGATGGCATAGCAAAATTTAACAGAACAGCAAACAACAAATGCTGGTGAAGTTGTGGAGAAACTGTTGGTGGGGGTGTAAAATGGTGCAGCCACTATGGAAGGCAGTATGGCACTTTCTCAAAAAGTTGCAAATAGAAATGCCATTTGACCCAACAAATCCACTACTTGGAATATACCCCAGAATGCTCTTTAGAGGAAAAGAATGCAAAGGTTTTTCTTACATATTATGGACATGTTGCTTGGATAGATTATTTCTTGGAGGAGGACATCAAGCTTAGAAAGGTAGAGCAATGGGAAAAGAGAGGAAGATCCTTAACCCAGTGGATTGACATAGTTGCTAGAACAATGAACTCAAGTGTGTCAGAGATTGTAAAGATGGCACAGAATAAGACAGGAACAGATCTGTTGTTTACAGTGTTGTCTATGAATCAAACTTGATTTGACACCACCTAACAACTACAACATGTTCCCAGAGCTCCCTTTCTATGGTCATGAACATCAATTTTTAGGGCAGTGCTTAATTTTAAGCTTTTATTTATTCTTATAATTAGAATTGATATGTTGTTGTTGTTGTTGTTATGTACCATCGAGTCATCTACAACTCATAACAACCCTCTGAACAAAAGCTATGAACCCTGCACTATCCTGAGCCAGTCTCACAGTCTCTGACATACCTGTCCCTTTACCATAGTCACTGTGTCAATCCATTCCATCTAGGGTCTTCCTCTCCTGAGCTGATTCTCCATTCCATACATGATGTCCTCTAAGGACGGGTCCCTCTTGGCAACATGCCTAAAGTATGTGAGACAGATTCTTAAAATCCT
>NW_006399760.1:27040506-27071443 GCF_000299155.1 Elephantulus edwardii | reverse complement strand
AAAAAAAAAAAGAAGCAACTTGGTTTCACCCTCTTCAGGACAGATGTGTTAGTTTTCTTGGGAGTCTGTGGTACGTTCATTATTCTTCTCCAGCATCACAACTCAAAGGCATTTATTCTTTTCAGTCATCCTTAGCCATTGTGCAGCTCTCAGATGTATAGTAAGTAATTGCAAAGACCATGGCTCGCATCCGTCTTTAGACTGACATCATTGCTCTTCAGCTTTCTGAGAGGTCCTTGACACCAATTTTCTCAGTGCACTAGTCTTTTGATTTCCTACCTGCTGGCTCCAACAGTGTTGACTGTGGACCCAAGGAAGTTGAAATTGTTAACAATCTCATGATTAGAACATAAAAAACCCAAGAAATAAAAATGTTACTTTTTTATGTTATTTTGAGTACCATTTAGTCAGAATCAACTCAGAGCTGACCCTCCAGCAGGTTTTCAGAGACAGTAAATTGCATAAGAGGAGATTGTTTCTCTTTCTTCCATGGAGCAGTTGGTGGATTCAAACTATGGTCTTCTGAGTTGCCATAGCGCTCCCTCACGAAGAGCAGAAACCATATTCATATAAAATACTGATTCTTTATAAAGAGCAAATAATTTTTTCCTTTTTAATTGGCAAATCATTAAAATATATTCCTCTCTCTCCAATACTGTTTTCTTTGACTTAATTTCCATATACTTTAAAAAAATTGTTTCACTCATTTATTTGCAAAACTCTAATACAGATTAAAAAAAATCTTTCAATTTCCCTCATCCCCTCACCCACCAAATTGTACAAACCAATGATTAATCCCCTCTTCCCCCTGTACATCCACATCCCTCTGCTTCCAGCCTCTCCAATCCATTCTGGATCCTTAAACTTATTCTACAATAACAATCTTATACAATATTTATCCTTGTAGGACTGAGTTAGTTCACTAAGCCTAATGTTCTCCATTCCCTCCCAAGTTGTGTAATAATTTACAAAGTCATTGCTCCTGTGTGCTTCACTTCATGATATATGATAGTACTTATTTTCTAAAATGCTTCTTTTGTCACATTCTTTTAGCTATCGTCTTAAATCTCTTTTAGTAAATCAATCTTCAAATAAACCTGATTAGAACAGTAACAAGTTTTTCAAATTACCTTTTACTTGAACAAATAATTTTTGTTACAAAAGTATGCAAAATAAGAGTCAAAGGTTTTATTTCCTAGCTCTTCCAATGCTTTCAAGACAACCCAAACTGAAACTTATAAAGACAATCCTAAGTTTTACTGATAAATATAATAGGATCACTTCAAAGTTAAAGCTTATTTTTTAAAAAATAATCATTATTTTCACATAGTTTGAATCAAATTACCTTTCTCTTTAAATATATTGTCTTAGATAACTTCTCAAGAATATAACTAGATTTAAGAATTACTTGCTTGTTCAGGGAGGCATATGTAAACATTTGAGAATTGCTTTGTTCCTGTTTAAAAGAAGATAGTCATTATTTTAAGGAATACTAATAGTGAAACAATTTAGAGCTGCAGTTCTCAGCAACAGGCAAATACCTGCTTGAAGTCACACTGCCAGATCCTGAGCAAAGATATAAATTCAAAAGGACAACTGTGAGGTGCTAAAGACATAAATACCGAATGCCTGGACATTGCGCCAAGTAATTTCTTGGACTACAAATTAAAAAAAGAAGATTCAAAGGTTCCTGTGGTTAATTTAGGGAGGGGAAAAAATAAATGTAAAGTGTGGAATATCCAAACCTTGTTTTATGAAGTTTAACAGAAAACAAAGTAATAGAATATAATTTAATTTATTCCCTTTCCAATGAGAAAGACTTGTAAGGAAATATATTTGAGTAATGAAAACAAATACTTGATCAAAGATTTTCAATGCAATAAAAAGAAAATATCTAGTTAACACTGGCTATCACACCATCATTCATAATAGGAAGAAAATGGACAAAGTCCAAATAGCCATCAACAAATGAAAATATGTGTTACACAATGGAATCCTATGCAATACTAACGTGGAAGAATCTAGAGCGCATTATGCTGAATGAAATAACTCAGTCTCATAAGAACGTATACTGGATAAGGCCATTAATTTAAGAATAGAATGGTGAGAAATAGGTGTATAATTGTTCAAAAGAGGAAAAGGCGAGTGAGGGAGGGAAAATGAGAAGTAGAGCAATCATTAGGATAGTTGAGCTTTGTGGGGAGACAGAGAGTGGAATAGAAATAGGATTCAGTGGAGATATGGACAGAGTAATAATACTTACAGATCAATACTGATTAATGATAAAAAATATAATGCACGTAAGTGATTGGATAAAACACAATGCACGTGTATGAAATATAACATGTTTGAATGATTATATGCACACCAATAAGAATATGAGAGGGGGAAACACAGAAAGAAGTTGATATATTGCAAAATCTCTCCCCCTCTTACATTCAGATTTTGTTAGTCATCTTCAGGTTGATTCTAATTTTTTGTCACTTTATGTGTTTGAGCTATTTCTCTTCTGCAGGATTTTCAAGATGTAGTCTCTTGGAAGCTCATTACTAAGTCTGTCTTGTCATACAAACTCTGAGTGGGTTTGAAGCTTGAACCTTTTGCCTATAATATTCAACTGTTTACATCACTTAATTATGGTGTAAGTTCATATATGTTAATTTTTTTACTTTCCATTTACATAGAAAAAATACATATAGTACCAGATTTGCTCTTTTTTTGATTTTTTTTTTTTTTGGCTGAATTGCATGAAGGTACACCAAAGGCCCATGGTTCAAATTCACCAGCTGCTCTTCAGAAGAAGAATAGACAATCTTCTCTGTGTGATTTACTGCTTCTAAAAACCTGCTGGAAGGCCATCTATGGATGGGTTGGTTCTAATTCGATGATAAGCAACAACAATTGTGTTATAGTGAGTTTTTTTCAGTGTAGCTTTTCTAGAAATTGGCTTTGACTTTCATTTCTTAGCTGTGTAGGCCTATGCAAATATAGTTTTTGTGTGGCTTCAATAAAGGAATTGGATAGATTGCTAATGATGTAACTAGAATTAGTGGCTTAGTGGTAAGGAGTTGTGCTGCCAACCTAAAAGCTTGAATCCGCCAGCTGCTTCATGGAAAAAAAGGGTCAATCTCCTCCTGTGCAATTTATTAAATCTAAAAATCCTCCAGGGGGTCAAGTATGAGTTGGTTTTGACTTGATAGTATATCAACATCACCTTTAAATGGAACATGCAAATAAAGTGTGTTGACTACTAATCAAAGAATTAGTTTTGCCATACTTCAAAGCTTAAATGGAACAGGTTCAGATACATTTCTGTTCACCAAAGCCATCTATTTGTAAAATCTCTGTTATAGCATTCATTTGTAATATTTATCCACTTATCTCTGGGTAGACAGATGATATGAAAAATCAAGATTGTGAAGAGGTACACGTATACAATCTCATGAAAACAGTACTGTCTAGTTTCAAAGAGTCTGACAATCTTCATGGGAACAAGGGGATAGGACAGAAAGCTCTAAGAATATTTTATAATTTGCAGAATTTCTATCTACACTTTAAGAGATCTAGAGGCTGCTCTGGTGGCCTAATGGTGAGAAACTGCACCACCAACCAGAAGCCAAATGGTTCAAATCTACCTTCTGTACTGCAGGAAGAAGAACATTAAGTAGTCTCCTACAGTGTAATTTACTGCCTCTGAAAACCCCTCGGAGGGTCAGTCAGCTATAGGTCTGGTCCAACTCAATGGTACATAACAACAAGGGATCTAAATATGAGTTATCACATTTGCTGCTTATCGCATTCTAGCGCCAATCTCTGTCTAAATAAAATGAATCATTTTAACGCTTGAAAAAGCCAGGTAAGTTCCACCTTACCTCTATGTACTTTGGTATCAATGTCTAGTCCACAGATACATTTAATTAAAATAAATTAACATAATCTGATTTTGAAATGAAAAATAATCTCCTCTTATGTGATTACAATCTGCTTTTAATACTTGTTTTTTCTCTTGTTAAGTGCAGTCAAGTTATTTACAATCTTATAATGACTCTATGAACAATGGTAAGGAGATGTTGCAGTCCAAATTAAGCAAGAGCTCTACAGGAGAAAGACTGGAAATCTCCTCTGATGCACTTAGTGTCTCTGAAAATCTACGGGAACTATTAGTCAGTTTTGACTCAAGAGTGCATAACAAGAATACAAATTTTAAAACTTAATTTCAGGCAATTTTAACATTTTCTATGAATAAGTAAATGAATAACAAGTTTACAAATAATCAACTGAGTAAACACAGTATCCTTTAGATTGTTGCTATAAATTTTTTTATTCTCAAGTATTATATAATCATTTTCTAATGAATCCTAACAGTTTAGATGCATTTCCCCCATGAGTTAGAGTTTCATTTTCTAGTTGATGTTATTGCAGTTATTTTTAGGAATATTTTTTATCTTCACTTTTCAAATCCAGGGTTACTTCTTTTCTATGAAGTGACATTTGACTGAGAAAGCAGTCTTCCTGTTTGTAATGCTAATATGTGACACCCATAGCCCACTGAATTTTAATACTGCAATCTAGTCAAGCTCACAAAGGAAATTGCTCAACTGATATTCACTACAATTTAAGATAGTTTAGTTACATATCAGATTGCCAGTCAATAGGGAAATACTGAAGACAACTATAGATAATGATCATTTCCAGCAGTATAGAGACCAAGCTATCAATTTGTGCATAGTAGCAAATTCTTGTTGACATATGCCCAATCAAATAAAAATAAAGATTTCAATTAGGCTTTAATCTTTTGCAGTATTTATTGAATTATGTCATCCTACAAAAATATTTTCTTGGGTTTTTTTTTTTTTTTTTTACTTTCACAGTCTCTGCAGGAGGATATTTAATTGAAAGAGATAATTCATTTGCTGAATGAAGAGACATGAACTTTCAAGTAGACTGACACCAATTTTGCTAAAAATAGCAAGACTGGTTATAAAAAGGAAAGGTGTAAGTCTGATAGCAAGCTTAAGCCAAGCATTTGGCAGAGAAATGAAAGATAAACTAAAATATATTTCCTGAGTTTACTTGTTAAAGGTCTGTTCCTATCATGACAACTATAGTATGGAGAAATAGAAATTATAGAACAATAATTTAGTATGTTAAACACAGAATATTTTCTGTTCTCATCAACAGTCTCGTTAGAACCAAAAAGAAAATTTTAAATATTTGCTTCACTTGTTTAGCAGGTCTTGTTTATTAATTAAAAACACAGTTTTCTCCCACTGTAACTTAAATGCTTTTCCCTTCTCCCATATAGTTAAAGCAGATGACACTCAGAAAGTAGACTAGGAAAAAATATTAATTCTATTTTTATGGCAATAAATTTATTTCTTATTACTATGACTTGTTGTTAGGCGTCCTTGAGTTGAGTATAACTCATAGCCATCATATGAACAGATCTGAATCCTATCCTATCCTGTCCCATCTTCGTGACCTCCAACACAGTTGAACCCATTGCAGCGGTCACTGTGTCAATCTAGAGGGTTGAGGGTCTTCCTCTCTTTTGCTGACTCCTCCTTCTTTCCAAGCATTATTCCCTCCTAACAACATGCCTGAAGTGTTTGAAGTGAAGCTTTGTCATCTTTGCCTCAAAGGAATGTTCTGGCTACACTCTCACCAAGACATATTTTTGTTATATTGGTAGTCCATGGGATATTTAGTAATCTTCTCTACCACCATACCTCAAAGGCATCAATTCTTCTTCTGTCATCCTTATTAATTGTCCGACTCTCAGATACATAACAAATGATTAAAAAGACTATGGCCTGAATCAGGCACACTTTTGTCTTCTCAGGAATTTGGAAAGGTCCCTGACTACAGATTTTGCTAATGCAATATGTTTCCCGATCTCCTGACTGCTGGTAACAAGTGCATTGATTATAGATCCATGTAAGATCAATGTATTAATAGTTTCCATCTTTTCCCCATTTGTCATAATGTTGAAAATTAGTCTAGTGATGAGAATTTCTGGTTTTTTTTGAGGTTGAGTTGTAATAAAAATTGAAGGCTGTGGTGTTTGACCTTCTGCAACAAGTGCTTCAAATCCTCCTCATTTCCAGCAAACAAGATTGTGTTCTTTGCATAATATAGGTTGTTGATGAGTCTTCCTCAAATCCTGATGACATATTATTTTTCATTGAGTCCAGCTTCCCAGAATGATTCGCACAGTGTACAGGTTGAGTAGGTATGGAAAGAGGATAAAACCCTAATGCACACTTTCCTGATTGATCATCAATTACTATGACTAGTTTCTAAAAAAAAAAAATTACTGTTTCATAAAATCATGAAGTGTGTGCTAGGAAATGTTATGGGAAATAGAAAGTATTCTCTTCTCTCTGACATAAATAATAATCAATATTGGGTTTTGCCCCTCAAATAATACAAAACTATCCCTATCAAAAGCTGTACCTATGGCTTTTAAGCAATTAGATTTGAGACAGTAATTTCCACTGAACTTTTTTTTCTATTAAGAACAAAGCTAAATATCATATATAATACACTCATAGTAAAATCCTGAAATAAATATTCTCTGGTAATAGGGCTAGGTGAATGCCACAGCTATCTAGACTCTAGCATAACACAGAGAAATATGCACAGAATAAACAAAGCTGAACTTGTTTTGGGTGGTGTTCCAGAAGAAAAACCCTCATATTCCTCTGTCTCTGCATGTGCAGGAGAGCTCTAGCAGCTTAGTGGTAAAAGTCCGTGCTACCATCTCAAAGGCAAGCTGTTCTAATCCACCAGGTGCTCCATGAGAAAATGGTGAGCAATTTCCTCCCATGCAATTGACTTCCTCTGAAAACCCACTGAGGGTCAGCTATGGCTTGATTCTAAGTCAACAGTAAACAATAACAACTGCATGTGTAAGGAGTTGGATAGGGCAGATGCAGTCAAGTCAGAAGTTTTGCATTTAAGGTTTAGGCCTTGCCTCCAAGTCTCTTGGTTCAGTCTCTGAAGAATTTGAACATAAGTCCTGTAGCTGTTCTTGCTGAGCCAGCTTCTGGCTTAACTATCTGAAAGGAAATTGTCATACTTAGTCTGTAAATCGTTAGATTACTTCAGTTGATAAATAGCTTCACAAAGGCACAGGGAGAGCTTGAGTCATTATTTCCATTAGGACTTAGTCCAAATTATTTTCCTTTCTCACAGCAAGCTTTACTCAAGGCAAGAAAAGTTCAGAGATCAAGGGCCCTGAGGAACTTGGGGGGGGAAAACCCACAAACCCACAACCCAAAACAAAAACAACAAAAAAACCCACCCATCCCAAAACAACATTATACTTCCAGGAGCAAAGCATCAGGAAAGGAGGTAGGCACACTCTCAAGTGATATGTTGTTGTTGTGTACCATCAAGCTGGAATGAGCTCATAGCTGACCCTCCAGCAGGTTTTTCAGAGGCAGTTAATCACATGGGAGGAGACTGCCTATCCTCCCACGGAGCAGCTGGTGGCCTCCAAACCACATGCCTTCAGGATTACAGTGCAGCTTCTTGACACTCAGCCACCAGGGTTCCTATCTCTGTATTTCCCTCACTGGTGACTCTGTCAGACTGTCTGTTCTATACTAGGGAAAATAATGTCTAATGTCCAGAGTTGTTTTGAGAATTCAGAAAAAAATCATATATTCAACTTCTAGTTCAAAGTGTAACTATGGACTTAGTACATTCACAGTTTCTCTTCAAATTGAGTTATAAATGTACAAGGCATGTGGCACATCTTGACTTCCCTAAATTCAAGTTTTAAGCTAATCTGTGAGTTTGTTGTTGTTGCTGTTGTTAGATGTCAATAAGTGGACTATGGCCCATAGCGATCCTATGAACGATGTATCAGAACACTGCTTTACTGGGCACCATTCTCACTATCTCCAAAATGCTTAGCCCATTGTTACAATCACTATTTTAGTCATACTCTAGGACAGTCTTCCTCTCTTTCTCTGACCTTCTAACTTTCCCAGCATGATTTATTTTTAAGGACTGGTCGCTCTTGACCACAAGCCCACAAGTATGTGAGAAGTTTCACCATCCTTGCCTCTAAAGAGTCCCCTGGTTGCACTTCTGCCAAGACAGATTGATTGGTTCATTTGTTCTTTTGACAGTTCATAGTATAGTCAATACTATTCAACACCAAATTTCAAAGGCATCTTCGATCATCCTTATTTATTATTCAACTTTCAGATGCATACAAAACAATTTAAAAATTATTGTGGCTTGCATCAGGCACACCTTAATCTTTAAACTAATAATCTGGTATCCTTGTGTGATACAAATGGTTAAAATTCTCAGTGGCTAATTAAAAAGATGGAAGTTCAAGTCTACCCAGAGTCTTCTCCAAAGAACAACTTGATTACTTACATCTTAAAAACTCAACCATGGGTTTAGGAGAGCAAATAAATTTCCACAATTTAACCTATATCAAATTCACAGGTTTTTGGATTAAGCTTCAGCTTAGTGTCTAAATCACACTACAACTTATAGCAATCTTTGAAAGAACCTGTATTTATACAAAGTAGATACTTGAGCAAGATCTCAGTATGGTTATTGTCATGCACCACTGAGTTGCAGGTGACTCATAGCTCCAGCAGGTTTTCAGGGGCAGTAAATCACACAGAAATAGATTGTCCCTCTTTCTCTTGTTGAGTAGCTGGTAGATTCAAAGCATGAGCCTTTGGATTGGTAGGAGAATTCCTTACCACAAAGCCACTAAAACTCCATAATATCTCAGTATTTATTGAAAGAGTTGGCATTTAATAAGGAAGACACAATTTGAACCTGGATGATAATGTAAAGTTTTTACTCTCAGCCTAGCAATTTGCTAAACAAATTTGATGTCTTTGGGGATTTAAAAAAAACCTTAAAAGAAATATAATCTGTGGTTTCCACACTTAACGATATAAAATTATAGTTAGTTGCTTGCTTTAGTTCATTAAAAAATCAGTTTATTAGACAAAGAGTTCAAACAGTACAAGAGGAGGCTGCAAAATTTAAAATCAAGAGAATTGTGCAGCAGGGTTGCATCCTTTCACTTTGTATACCATTTTATTCAATATGTATGTGAAGCAAATAATCTTAGAAGTTGAACTATATAAATATGCTGGCATTGGGATTCAGAGAAGATTCATTAACAACTTATATAGATGATAGAATTTTGTCTGATGAAAGAAAAATATCTTAAAGCACTTAATAAAAATCAAGGACTACAGCCTTGATTTCAACACAGAAAGAAAACACAACTGGACCAATAAATGAAAAAAAAAGTATCATAATATCTGTCTCTTTTATTTTAATTTCTTTTTTATATTGGTTTCATGAAAACTTTGCTTACATTGTGTTTTACGCTTTCCTTCATTCACATTGTATGTCATACAATCTTTTCTACACATTGAGCCTTATCAAATAAATTACCATTAAACTGTGTCCACCCTTATCCCACCTTTTAAGATCCCTGCTGGGTGTTTTCCATTTCCTTCACCCTCTCCTTTCAGCCACCAAATTGTGTAACTCAGTGATTGCCCCCTCCCTATGCCCTTCATTCTCTCACCTTCATGCTTTCATTCCTTTCCTTCTTGGACTTTAATAAATATTTTACTATCTTTCTGTTTTTACAATAATAGTCTTATGCAGTATTTCTCCTTTTGAGACCAAGTTAGTTCACTCAGTAAAATAATCTCCAGTCTCTCTCATGTTATTTAATATTTTTGTTTTGAAACTTAGCTTCTGAGTGTTGTGTTGTATTCCATCATGTGAATGTACCACAAAATTTCTCAATCCATTGTTATTATTAGACATTTGAGCTGTTTCTACGTTCTTAAAATTGTGAATAATGCTACTATGAACATTGATGTACAGTCTCCATTTGTGTCTAGTCCTAATCTCCTTGGGATATATTCCTAGCAGTGGAATGACTAAATTACATTGAATTTTGATGTGCAGCTTTTTGAGGAAATGTCAAACTGCCTTTCAGAGTGGTTGTACCACTTTAAAATCCTACCAAAAGTGTATGAGAGTTCCAATTTTACCACATCCTTGCTGGTATATATTTTTTCCTGTCCTGTTAAACTTCATCACTGCTATCTCATTGTGGTTCATTTGCACCTCTCTTATAGCCAGTAGTTATGAGCATGAAGAATTCTGGCTAGAAACACAAAAGACATTTACAATAAAAATTACAAAACACTTCTGAAAGAAACAATAAAAGAAAAAACTAAATGGAAAAATATCTCCTCTTCATGGATAGAAGGACTCAATATACTGAAAATAACTGTCCTACAAAAAAGCAATCGTAGTAATAGAGATAACTAGTAAACCATGTAAGAGGATCAAAGGGGGAAGGTGAGAGCAAAGGAGAAAGAATGCAGGGGTAATCATAGGGTCACACATTTTGTTGGGTGGAGGGAGGGGTGGGTTAAGGAAATAGGAAAGATCTGGTGTGAAAACCATGTATACAAACTTTGTAAGTAAACCATTAAAAAATTAAAAAATTATATAATAAAATAATTTTAAATAAAAAAATAAAGCAAACTTCAACCTTTTACTTAGCAGCTCAACATGTAATACATTACGCCTCCAGGCACCCTTTTCCCCGATAGATGTCACTGTTTGAAATATATATTTATGTGTTTGCCATTTACTATTTAAAGGAAGTCTCTGTGGTGACAGGGAACTTGTCAGCTCTGTTCATAGCTGATCCCTAGCTTGTGGAGTAACATCTAACATATAATAAACATTTACTGAATATATGACCACAATAAAAGGTATTTATCAAGCATAAAAATATACTTATTTAATGCAATCCTGACATAGATACCAAATTCATTTTTCAAAGAAATGGAAAAGAAAGTTAGAAATTTTATTTGGAGGAGAAAGAGACCCTGAATAAGCAAAACACTTCTGAAAAACAAAAATTAATTGGAGGAATAGCACTTCCAGATCTCTAACCTACTAAATAGCTATAATAACCAAAACAGAATGATACTGGTACAATGACAGACACAAAGACCAAGGGATAGAATTGAGAACACAGAAATTAACCCATCTTTGTATGGTCAGTTGATACTCAACAAAGAAACAAAACCTATCAAATGGGAAATGACAACCTCTTCAACAAATAAAGCTGGCCAAACTAGACTTCCACCTGCAAAAAAGCTGAAACAGAATCCACATCTCACATCATACACAAAAAATCAACTCAAGGTGGATCAAAGAACAGGCAGTAAATCCTAGAACCATAAAGTTCATAAAAGACAAACTGGGATCAAACTTAGAAGACCTAGCTTATAGTATAAAGAGGCTGACAAATACAGCCAGAGTTGTGCAAACTAGAAAGGATAAAATTGATGAATAGGACTTTCTAAAGATTAATTCCTGTGCACATCAAAAATTGTTTTCCAATTGGATGAAAAGAAAATCTACTAACTGAGAAAAGACACTGGGCAATGCCATCACAGACCACGTTCTCATAACAAAAGTTTACAGACTACTACAGGGTCTCCACAAGAAAAAGACTGATAACTCAATTACAAAATGGGCAAATAACATGGAAAGACTTTTCACAAAGGAAAACATTCAAATGGTCAACAGACACATGAAGAAATGCTCTCTTGTTCACTCTTTTGAGCCAGATTCAACTCATACTGATCCTTCAGTGGGTTTTCAATGCTGTAAATTACATAGGAGTAAACAATTTCTCTTTCTCCTGAGGATTTGTTGATGCATTCAGACCACTAGAGAGGCTCAGCCTTTGGGTTAACGGTTAACTCCCTATGGAAAAGAAAGCTGTTGGTGTGTACCATAAAGTTGGAATGAACCCATAGCTGATCCTCCAGTGGGTTTACAGAAGCTATTAATCAGGTGGAGGAGACTGCCTGTCTGTCTAATACTCAAACTTATCAATTACTATTTTTCAATGCAAAAGAATCATACCATAATTTAGACCTTTAGAATTCTTCCAATGAAGAAAGAATTATTATAATAGCCTTAGAAGAATATAACTCAAATCACTATATTCAAATGTAAATATAGAAAATAAAATTATACGTATTCCAAATTCTAAAATATGTTTCCATCTTTTATTGTTGAATGGGTTCTTAATAAATATTTATCACTGAGTATAAAGGATTTGACCTTTGAAAAAGAACATAGATTTAATTTCCTAGGCATCATGCATAATGCCTAAGGGTAATTATGAACACATTTATGCTTCTGTAGACAGTAACCTGGAAAGAAAGGGCTGTGTTAAATTTCTCCTCAAATAATCTTCATTATAAAGGTCCAGTGGCCCATGAAGTATCATCCTCCGTAGTATTTTGTCAAGTATATTTTCTTTCCTTATAGAAAGAGATGAAATTGTGGTCACATGGAGGGAATGGAAAGTTCTATATTTTCTTAGAGAGAAGAGTATGCTTTAAGATTCTGATCTTTCCCTGCACAACCTCTACTCTCACTATCCAATCGACTCCTTATTGAATGTCCATGTGCATCAGCATAGAATTATATTACATATTGGGATGGGGGTTTTTTGTTGTTTTTAAAATATTTGTTTCCTTGCAATCATTCATGCACATTACATTTCATTTGTGCATGTTGTATTTTTTAATACCTATTTATATATATTCATGTAATTGTCATTGTTCTACTAGCACCCTGTCTTTCAAGTCCCCATGGAACACTTCTCATTCCTTCACTCCCTCCTCCACCCACCAAACTCTGATAACCCAGTGATTTTTCCCCCTTTCTCCTTTTTCTGCTCCCCCTTCTACGTGAAAATGTATTTTAACATTTATACATATCTTGCTCAGTTATCCTACTATTTTCACAAGAATTGTCTTATGAAGTATTTGTCCTTACATAGCTGAATTATTTCCCTTGGCACTAGCAGTATAATAATAATAATAATAATAATAATAATAAAGAATTGCATTAGGAAAATCTGCTGCCAAGGACCTCTGCAGAGTGCAGAAGAGTAAGGATGTAAGTCTAGAATCTAAGGTGTGCCTGATCCAGGTCTTCATAATTACTTGCTATTCATCAGAGAGCTGGAAAATGACTAAGGATGACACAAGAAGAATTGATGCCTTCTAAGTGTGGTATTGGAGAAGAATATTGATCATACTATGGACTGCCAACAGAACTAACAGTCTGACCTAGAGAGATTGAAAGCTAACTGCTCCCTGGAAGAAAAGATTGTGAAATTCTGTCTCACATTCTTTGGGCATTTAGCCAAGAGGGACTGGTCTTTGGAGAAGGATATCCTGTTTGGAAAGATGGCAGTATAGCACAGAATACCACCTTAGATGAGATGGATAGACATAGTAGTTGAGATAATGAGGTTGATGTGTCAGAGACAGTGAGATTGGCTCAGGATAGAGCAGGGTTCAAACTATTGAACATAGGGTTGCTATGAGTCCTAGTTGATCCAACAGCACATGACAGTATAATGTTTTCTAGACTCTCCTATGTTATGAGTTCACATTGTTGCTTAATGTTGCATAGTGTTGTGTGGATGTATCACAGTTTCTGAATCCATGTGTTTGCTGATGGTCATTTGGGCAGGTTCCATTTTCTTGCTGTTGTAACACTGCCATAAATATAAGTGTACATATCTTCATTTGTGTCTTAGTTCTGACATCCTTGTAATGTATTGATAGTAGTGGAATAGCTGGGTCATATGGTAGTTCACATCATTTCCAATACATATTATTTGCTAGGTTGTTAAATTTTGCTTCTGCTGCTGCTGTGAAATGATATCTCACAGCTGTTTTGATTTATATCTCTCTGATTGCTAATGATTTTGAACATTTCCTCATGTATTTCTTGACCATATGACTGTCCTCCTTTATGAAGAGTCTTTTCATATATTTTGCCCACTTTGTGATTGGATTATCACTTTTTCTTGTGGTGGCCCTGTAGTAATCTGTAAACTTCCTTATGAGGTCCTTGTCTAACAAGACCTTGTTGAGTGTTCCCCCTCCCCACTCTATGGGCTTTCTTTTTACTCTATTGGACAAAGGTTTGATGCACACAGTTATTTCATTCTAAGAAGGTTTTATTTGTCAATTTTGTTCTCTCTAAGTTGTACATTTTGGGCTATGTTTGAAAGCCTATTTATTCCATAGGCTAGGACTTCTAAATTTTTCTGACTTTATGTCTTGATGATATTTATGGTTTGGGGTTTTACCTCTAGGTCTCTGATCCACCTTGAGTTGTTTGTCTATGCAAGCTGAAATATTTATAAATAAGCCCAGAGACTGTGAAAAGGCATTTGATTGTGTGGATCACAACAAATTGTGGCTAACATTGAGAAGAAGTGTGAATCCCAGAACACTTGATTGTGCTCATGATAATTTTATACTTAGACAGGAAGCAGTGGTCAGAACAGAGCAGGGAAACACTGCATGGTTCAAAATCAGGTAAGGTGTGCATCAAGGATGCATCCTATATCTATTATTTTTAATCTATATGCAGAACTGATCATTCAGGAGGCTAGATTTTATGAGGTGGAATGTGGCATTAGAATTGGAGGAAGAGAGTCATCAACAACCTGCATTATGCAGTGACACAGCTTTGCTTTCTGAAACTGAGGAGGACATGAGATATTTTCTGCAAAAGATCAAGGACTGTGGTCATTAATATGGATTCAAGCTCAACATCAAGAAAACAAAGATTCTCACCACTGGACCAATTAGCAGCTTCATGATACACAGAGAAGAGACTGAAATTGTTAACAATTTCAGCTTGCTTGGTTCCACAATCAATACTCTTGGCATCAGCAGTCAGAACATCAAAACAAGAATTGCATTGGGAAAGTCTGTGATGAGGGACCTCTTTAGAGTACTGAAGAGGAACAATGTCAGTCTGGAGACTAAGGTGCACCTGCTACAGGCTATGATTTTCAAAATTAATTGCTATGTGTCAGAGAGATGAACAATGACTAACAATGATAGAAGAATCAATGCCTTTGTGTTGTGGTGCTGGAGAAGAGTGATAAACATACCATAAACTGCCAGGAGAACAAACAGGTCAGTCCTAGAGAGGGTAAAAGCAAACTCCTCCCTGGATGCAAGAATTTTTAAGCTCTATCTTATACTTTGGGCACATGGCCAGGAGGGACTAGTCCTGGGAGTAAAACAACATGCTTCAAGGGCAAAGGAACAGCACAGAAGAGGAAGACCCAGGATGAGATGGATTGAATCAGTGACTGGAGAAATGGGATTAAGTCTTTAAGAGAAAATGAGATGGGCTCAGGATAGTGCAGGGTCCAGAGCTGTCATACATAAAGTCACTGTCGTGAGACTCAATGGCACATAACATCAACAACAACAGAGATACAAAATACCTTTATAATGGAAATTATAAAATACTACTGCAAGAAACAATAAGAGACTTAACTAAATGGGGGGGGGTGGAAATTCTCTGTTCAATAATAAGAAGACTGAATATTGTGAAAATGACAATTCTACTAAAAGCAATATACAGGTTAAATGCAATCTCAATACAGATATCAAATTCATTTTTCAGGAAGAAAAGAAAGGTTATTTGCAGTTTCACTTGGAAACGAAAGGACCCAGAATCAGCAAAGCTCTTCTGAAAAACAAAACATGAATCAGGAGGCATCTCACTGCCTCAAAACCATAGTAATCAAATACAGCCCTAATAATCAAAGCAGCATGATATAGGTACAATGACAGATATATAGATCAATGTAATAGAACTGAGAATCCAGAAATTAACCCATCAACCTAAGGTCAACTGATATTTGACAAGGTAACAAAACCCATTAAATGAGGAAATGACAGTCTATTTAAGAAGTTATAATGGCAAACTGCATTTTCAGCCACAGAAAATTAAAAGCTACATAATGTTTATAATGGTTGATATATTTTGTGGGGGGACGAACTGAAGTCAAGTTATTTATTGAGTGCCGATTACATATTAGATATTATTCCAAATACTTGGGACATATCAGAGAGCAAACAGATCCCTGCCCTCACGGAGCTTACAGTCTAGCATTTCCCACTTAACTTGCACACTGACCCAGGCAAGTCTATCCCTCTCTGTGCTGCAGCTGCCAAACGGGAGGAATAAGCAGAATCAGAACAGACCATGGATGACATGCTTGCTGTTCGGTAGATGCCAAACAAGACCCTTACCCCTCGCCCTAGCCTATCTCTTAGGCAAAAAAATAGGGCTGGATGTTGATTTTTAATAAGAGAGCACACTGGGGATAGGGTTGGAACTGGATTGTCTATTGTGCGATGGTGTGCAGAGCCGATGGCTATACAAATTGTTGCTGCTGCTACTGTTTCTTGGTGGCTGCCTTGCTGGCTAGGTCCTTGGCCTTCTCTGTAGCTGCCAGTGCTGTCTCTTTTGCCTTTTCCTTAGCTTCCTTAGCAGTTCAACAAGTGTCTTAGAAGGGGCTTCACCTTGTAGCTTGGCCAAGATGTATTCAAAACCCTTCATAGTCTTGCTCACGTTTCTTTTAAATCGAGCCGGACCAAATTCCTGGACAGCTCTGGAGACACCAAACAAGCTAGAGGAGACCCAGGCTTCTCGGCGGATATCCGTCCAACCACTGTTATCAGAGTTCACACAGTAAACACAGCTTCCCTCCACCACCATCAGCCAGGCATGTCGGTGTTCCAGGTGAAGGTGGTCATGGTCTGATTCTGTGGGTCCACAATAGAGTCCTCCAGGATGGACACTGAGTGAACAACACTGGCAGGAAAATCGCTCAGCCCAGCCGTGTATGCTGTTGGTCTTGGTCAGGAGTCTCCTGGACAGGAGTTTCTGGTCAGGGGTAACCTCCTGGTGTACTATGTCTTCTGTCAAGACATGTTTGCTCTAGGGATTCGGGTACGCCAGAAGGCGGCGAACACTTGATCCCAGGAACTCCAGAGCACGCTCTGGCCCAGGAAATATTTCACCATTGTCCTAGCCCGGAAGGGTTCAACATCCGCAAAGCATTAGGAGCCCGGAGGCATGTGAAGGGCGGGCCAGAGCTTGGCGCCCGCCCCCCAGGCTCGCTCAATCACCACCGTCCTGCACCCATGGGGTGCTCCACTGCCGGCACAGACCGATTTTTTTTTTTTAAGGTTAATGATTAGGTTTTTCATCTGAAATGCCTTTGGGAGAGCTTTCTATTTTCAAGCAATAGAATCAATTATTTGCATAATTGCATGCAACTCTACCGCATGGAGTTTTCTACACAGAAGTAAAACATTTCCTGCCCTTACACCTCAAAGATTCTATCAAAAAGGAACCAATCATAAAGCTCCATTTTTTTTCTTTTCTCACAACCTCTCTCAATCAGTTCATGTTTATTCAAGAAGTTATTTTATTAGTAGATAGCATTGAGTTTTGAGTTAACCTTCTATTTTGATATGAAGTTTCTAATTGCTTGGAAATTTACACTAATTGTCTAGTAAGAATATAAGGTATGGTGTTTGAGCAGGCATGCCTTCTTTTTCTCTTTAATCATTTGAGGGAAGAATGACTGCTGAGTTTACTTATAATCAAATTTGTACCTAGAAAAAAGGATTTTTTTTCTGATTTAATCCAAACAACTAGATTGTAATTTAAGTATATAATTTGAGAATAAAAAGCAAATGATCTTTTATGTTCTGTGGCTTAGAATCATTTGCTATTGCTGAATATGTTTAACTATCAACAAATTAAACAGATAAATGTATTTGTCTAAAAAAATTTTTGGGAGCTGAACAGTAGGCTTAAAATTTCCTCTGTTTTACATTCTCGGTAATCTTTTCATGATTTACAAATTTCCAAAAATTTTTTAAGCATACTATTGTGGCTATTACTTGGCTGCTCCCAAGTTTACTACAACTCATAGGAGTCCTCTGAACAATGAATTTGAACTTTGCCCTATCTTGTGTCATCCTTATCACATCTGACATAGTGCCTATGATATCTTTATTAGTGAGGTAGCTATTTGTTACAAGTATCCTCATTTTATTGACATCAAACAAGGAATGATCATATAAAAGAAAGGTCTCTGCAACCCTCATTGCGTACTCCTACGATAAACATAATGCCCTAAAATATGGTTGCAGAGTGGATTATATTTGGGGTTGGGGGTGCGATTGGCAGAGGTGCGGGGGGGGGGGATTGTGTACCAATGAGGGAGTTGTTCTTTTGCTTTTCAAGGAGATGAGCAATGGGGGGGGATGAGGGGGGAGGTGGGGTGGGCGGGGAGAAGGGTGCAACAATTAATGAACGGAATTCCAAAATTTCTGTAGATGTTCATTGAAATGAAAAAGAAATACATTTTTTTTTAAAAAAGGAAAGGTCTCAAAGGGATTTAAAAAAATCTAACAGGTAATGTTGGTACCCAACTACATACATCCTGTGATATTCTTTGTAGTTTCTCAGTATACTTATCTCCCAATTTCCAAAAATATTGCTCAGGTTCACAGTTACAAATCTGCCGAGGATATCACAATTGAGCAGTTGCAGTTAGTTCATTGGATGTTGCTGGAAGGTTGCACGCCCATGTATACATATTAAAAGTTAGAGTGATGGTCAGGTATTAAATTCCAACTTTCTTCTCTAAATTTAGAGCAAACTTTTCATTGCTTGTAGATTTCAAAGTTACTCTAAGGATAAAATTAGACTAGGCATATACTTGTATTGCTTGTATTATTACCTTTTCCTGACTACCTGGTTTCCCTCATTCCTCTCCAGATTTTATCTAAGCTTACTTCTTTAATAAAAATATCTCTTGTGCACTGAACTGCTAGTATAAGGCTCTATTTCTAGGAATTGTGGCTCAGTACAAAAGAAAATAACATTGCAAATGTTTGGGATTTTTAAAGTCTTTGACATCTCTACGTGTATTAAGCACACATAGTGGGTCTGCAAAGAGGGAGTTGTGCATTTACGCTGTGGAAAACATGTCTACATGAACTCTTTAAATCTGGATTTTCTTTGGATCCTTTTTGTTTCTAACAATATAATTTACACACAAAGAAGCAAAAATAAAGTACCATAAAATGGAAAGCTAACGCTAAGTATAAACATCAAGAATAAAGTGATAGAAACAAAATACAAGGAAGAAAATTGACCTCAGCAACTAAAAATGATAATGATGCAAATAATATGATGACCAACAAGAACTGTTTTCAATTAACATTGACTTCCTGAGTGTTTATTACTGAGGTCTGAGATATTTAATACTGTGAAATCAATAAGAACAACTTGAGAACAGCCACACCTGACGTGTACTATCTTCACAAAGGGTAATAACCTCTATCTACCCAGAGCACAAAACCCATTCCTTAAACTCAAATGTGCTCCTCACATTCTCACACATCTCTACCAATACCAAGACTCTTCTTACTGCTCTTCTGGGTCCAAAGTCCATTGCAGTTGCTCACAGACCTCACAAAACTATACTCACACAACCACACATGACAATTATAAAGTTTTTTAGGAATGTCAGAGGTTGGCAGCAAGATACAATTACTCCTTGTAAGCACCTAAAGCCTCACAGCGTTTGGCCAGAATTACAGAGCTCTTAGTACTTCCAATTATGGCTCTCTCCCCAGTCCTTGAATAAGCTTGGGTGATGGCCGTTAGCTCTGGTTTCTTGGATAGCAGTCCCAAGGTAAGCTCTATCTCTTGTCAAGTCTCTAGTTCTCTGTAGCTGCAGCTCCTGTAGGCCTCAGTTTGAGTGGTTCAAAAATCTTTGGCTCCAAAGGACTCACACTCTGCATTCTCAACTTCTTCTTTGCTGGTGATGAGATTTCCATATTCTTCTGTTGAATCTACAATCCTCTTGTGAATAGACTAACATATCAATTTGGAATTCCCTGCACAATCCGTTCACATGGTAAAATCAAAGTCAATGGCTAGGAAAGCCATTTGGAACAATAAACCATTGAAATCGCAAATACTTTAAAAAAATGTATGTGTAATGAATAATACTGACAAACAAAAAATTATTTAAACAAATTAAATAAAAATTATATTATCAAGAACTTTTAAAATTCTTACAATTGCTGAAGAATAAAGTGACAACTAACAAGTAGTATTCTAATATTGTACACATTTTCTTTGAAAACATCTGAACATTTTCAGGTGAGGTATCAGATTGAGTATAAATTTCTTCAAGCTCCACAAAAGAGTAGGCTTATTCCATATATCAAAGCCCACACAAAAAATGTCACACATAATATGCTACAAGTTACACATATACCTATGTAATAGATAGTTCCCAGTGGGGATAGTCTGTCAGGTGTGGTGTAAGAGAATGAGATTCACACAGGAAGGCCAGGAGACACTGAACAAAAGTTTATGTATAGTAAGTAGGGTGACTATATTTCCAGAGCATGTTGAATTATTCCTTTTAAAGCACAGGATAAGTTACTGCATCTGACCCCTCTTACAACTAAAAAAAGGAAGCATGGGTCTCTTCAGATTTTGGAGACAACACATCCGTCATTTGGCTGTGCTATTCCTGTCTGTTTATCAAATGACTCAAAAAGCTGCTAATTTTAAGTGGGGCTCAGAAAGAGAGAAGGTTCTGCAACAGGTTCAGACTGTTGTTCAAGCTGCTCTGCCATTTGGACCGTGTGATCCAACAGTCCTTGAAGTCTCAGTGGCAGACAGAGATATGTGGAATCTTTGGCAGTCCTCTCTTGGTGAATCACAGTGCAGACCCTTGGGAATTTTGAGCAAAGCCCTGCCATCCTTTGTATATTAATAATGTCTTTTTTGAGAAACAACTTTTGGCTTGCTATTGGGCTTTAGTAGACACTAAACACATCACCACGGGGCATTAAATCACCATGTACCTTTGAGCTACCCATCAACAACTAGATGTTATCTGACCCACAGAGTCATGAAGTCAGACATGTCATTAAATGGAAGCTGCATATGCAAGGTCAGGCTTGAGTAGGGCTAGACGGTACAAGTAAATTTAGGAAAAATGCCCTAAATGTCCATAATTTCTACTTCTGTCACATTGTCACATTACCTTCTCTCTTTCAGTCTTCAACTATGGTTCCCAGGAGAGTTCATTATGATTATTTCGCTGAGAAAAAAAAATAATTTGCCTAATTTACAGACGATTCTACAAAATGTGCAGACTCCACTGTGGAGACTGTGACAAACTTCTCTCTTGCATCCTTTGGAGCCTATATTTTGCTCTGATTATCTGACTTTCAGTTCTTAAGACCTAAGCCAGTGGCCTGCCATATTGTCTGTCATCACAGGATCCATTAACTTCTGCACTCTCTAAACCAGCATTGTGCCATCTTATCATCAATCTCTGATTCTTCAGACTCCACAGCCAGTCATCTGCTGTCTGACCTGCTGATCATGGATTGCTCAGTTTCTGAAACTATATTATTGCTGTTGTTAGGTACCTTCAAGTCAACTATGATTCAGAGACCCTTTGAACATGAGATCTGAAACCTCCCCTATCCTGTGTAATCTTCATCTCTGCCATACTGGAGATCTTTTGTTATAGTCACTGTGTCAACCTATCTCATTGATGGTCTTCCCCTCCTTTGCTGTCCCCACAGTTTTCTGAGCTTGATGTTTTTCTCCAAAGACTGGCCTCTCTTAGGAACATGCCCAAAATATGTATGGTGACATTTCATCATTCTTCCCTCTAATGAGAATCCCGGCTGTACTCTCTCCAAGATAGATTTGTTCATTCTTTTGATAGTCGTAGGCTATTTATTTAGAGCTCTTCTCCAGCAACGCAGCTCACATGCATAGATTGTTCTTCTCTTGTCTCTATTCACTGTCCAACTCTCAGGTGCGTAGCAAGTAATTGAAAAGATCATGACTTGGAGCAGGTGTACCTCTAGATCTTTAAACTGACAACCTCACTCTTCAGTACTTTGGAAAAGTCCTTGACTGCAGACTTTCTCAGTGCAACCCATCTTTTGATTTTTTTTTAACTGCTAGTCCTAAGGTTGTTGATTGTGGATCAAATAACATTAAGTTATTAACAATTTCTGCTCTCCCTGGCTATCATTATGTTGTCTTTTGTCCCATTGTTGAATATTTTTGTTTTCGTAATGTTGAGAAGTAATCCATATTGATATTTTTCAAAAAGCACTTTAATTCATCCTTATTACCGCAAGCAAAGTTATGACATCTGTATAGCATATATTATTGATGAGTCTTCTGCTCATTCTAATACTATATTCTTCTTCATAAAGTCCATTTTCTCAATTAATATGTCTGCATAAAGAGTAACCAGGTATAGAGAGATGCTACTGCCCCAAAACACATTTTTTTTTTAAATTTAGGGGGTTTTGTTGTTTGGTTTTTGTGTGGTGTTTTTTGTTTATTTTGTTTTGTTTTTATTTTAAACCATGACGTATTGTTCCGCCCTATTCTGAAAACAGCTTCCTGATCTAGGTATAGGTTTCACATGTATGCAGTTAAGTGCTCTGAAATTCCCATTCTTCTCAAAGTTAGCCCCAATTTGTTATGATCCACATAGTCAAATACCTTTGCATGGTTTACAAAACACAAATAGACATCTTTCTGGTACTTCTTCCTTTTAGCCAAGACCCAGCTCACATCACTAACAATTATGAAAAAGAACGCGCAAGAGATACACAGAGACAGACACACAAAGATAAATGAGTCATCATGAGGAAGTGGGAAACTACAAATCAGTAAACATGAAAAGTTTGTTGTTGTTGTTGTTATGTGCCAACTTTTCTCCTGCACAGCACCTAATGTTTTCAAACCGCCAGCCTTTCAATTAGCAACCTTACACCTTGCACATTATGCCACATGATTTTTTTATATGTAATTATTAACAACTTGCAGTTATAACAATTTCTTATGGAAACAATTGTTACAAATATTGTAATTTTTACATAAAATGTGCCCACATAAGTAATGACTATGTGCATTTAATGAACATTTTGAATATTGCTTGTTATGTGCTGTTGAGTTGCCTGCAACCCATAGCGACCCTATGTACAACAGCTCTAAACCCTACTCTACCCTGTGCTACTCTATTCTTGTTGCTGACACGACTAGCCTCATTACCTCAGTCACTGAATCATTCCATCTTATAGAGGGTCTTCCTCTCCTGCGCTGTCCCTCCATCCTCCTAAGCTTGATGTTGCTCTCCAAGGACTGGTCCCTCCTTATATCATGTCCTATTAGGAAACTAATACACAACACGGCTGTGGGTTTTGGTGGGCTTTTTGTCTTGTCTTGTTTTGTTTTGTTTTTTTCAATGAACAAGAGCCAAAACATGTGTAACATATTTGTGATTTGTGTGAAAAAAATATGGTAATTTTAATATCCTGAATGTAAAAACATATGGAAAGTAAATTTCAAGGAAAACTAGAGACATAAGTAGAAAACTACCAGTACATGCCATGCATTTTTAACTTTTAATGATATCATTTCAAATAAAAAACTAAAAGCTTATCTATCTCTTACACAAATGTCTAAAATCTCTCAGGTCAAGAGCTTTTCTGAGACTAAAAAAATCAGGTCAGCCTTCTGCTAAACCTGCTTCTCTTCCCTCTTCTTATTTAAATGTTTTTCATCATTAGTACTGGAAAAGTGCAAATCTTTCCCTATGAAGTAATACATCTACATATAAAGATATAAGTACAAAAAACTAGGTCAATTTTTAAATTGCCATCCTAAGGAATAGAAATAGCTTTTTATTGTAGCTGAGGAAACAATGTGAGCATTATTTATATTTTCTTCAAGACATTTTTTATATTTCTTGAGGATGAAACTGTACTGTAGTAATTGAATAATACTTCAAATATATTTTTACACAGTCTTAACATTTGAAACCACCATCATCAATAATCACACAGTGACAATAAGAATTTATTTATAAAGAATATTTACGTATTGAGTTGTGGTAACAGAAAAGAGTCTTGAATATATCCTGGATTACCAAGGAAACAAACAGGTCTGTCTTGGAGAGAGTGAAACTAAGTTTCTCCTTGGAGGCAAGGATTTAGAAGCTTTATCTCACATACTATGGGTATGTGACCAGGAGGGACCAGTTCTTGGGAGGGGGTGAAACAAATCATGATTAGAAGGGTAAGGGACAGCACAGGAAAGGAAGACCCTGCATAAGATAGATTGACACAGTAACTGGGGTTACGGGGGTAGGTGTGTTGGAGACAATGAGACAGGCTCAGGATAGTGCAGGGTCAGAGTTATTGTACATAGGGGCATTATGAGTTGTAAACTATTCAATGGCACATAAAAACAATCATTGAGTTTAACTTTTCTGAAAACCACAATGTTGTCTTTTTATTAGAAGGTCCTGATGTTTTCTTGTGTCTCTTTAAAAATTGTGTATAGAGAAATAAAATCTTCTTTGATAGATTCATTATAAGTCTAAAGATGTTCACATAAAGAACAGTTTAAAGACATTACTAGGTGGTGAAAGTGGTTAACAACTGAACTACTATCCAAAACTTTGTTGGTTCAAATCTTCCCAGACTTATTATGGAAACAAAGTGTAAGAAGAGGAAAGACCATGTGGGAACAGCCATATCTAACCTTTACCAACTTCACAGGGGAGCACTGTCACCATTCATAGCATCAATAACACAAACCAGTTCCCATGAGGTCAGACATTCTCCCCATGCTCGTATTCATCTCAACATCAATCTTATTACTTGGTGGGTCTAAAATCCACTGTGACAGTTTACAGACCACACAGAATCATGCTGGGCAATTCAAAAGGTTATAATTTAGTTTAATAGCAAAATACAGTCAATACAGCTCCTGAAATGTGCATGCAGACACTTCTTCCTTGAGCTTCAAAGCTCTAGAACAGTGTTCTCAAGTTTTCAGTCTTGCCCATATCAACTTCTCCCTCAATTATCCAGCAAGGTTCTCAGTCTTGCCAATATTGGCTTTCCTCTCCCAATTGTCCAACAAAGTTCTCAGTCCTGTCAGTATTATCTTTTCCCACTTACCCTACAAAGTACCATCTCACGTCATGCCTCCAGTTTGGCTATGGCTGCTGTTGTCTTGAAACATGTCCTATATTCTCTTGCCTCTTCTTTACCAGAGTGGGGAAGTTCCTTCTTCTCTGGCTGTGGAGGATTTTAATTCTTTTGGCTAGAGCTTTTCAATTTATTGGTGAGACTATTTAATCCTCTTATAGATTGTTGAGATTGTCTAATACTCTTGTGAACTGGTAGATAACCAATCCTTTTGTAGATAAGCCAAGATGCCCCATTTGCATGTTAATGTAAACTAAGTATTTGTGATAAGGTTTACATCATAAATGTTCATTTAGCATGTTGTTGTTGTTGTTGCTTACCCTTGAATTAGAACCAACTCATACATGACCTTCCGATGGGTTTCCAGAGACAGTAAAGCACACTGGAGGAAGACTGTCTATCCTTTTTCCAAGGAGCAGCTGGTTGATCCAATCCCAATACCTTTGATATTGCAGTGCCGCTTCCTAAACTCTAGATATTAGAAGAGCTCCCTTCATTTCATATTAGTTTTATGAGCTGTGGAGTCCGAACCTACCCATAGCTGATCCTCCAGTGAGTTTTCAGAGGCAGAAATCCCATGGGAAGGGACTGCTTATATTTCTTCTGCAGAGTAGATGGTGGATTTGAACTAAGTCCCTACTAGTTGAAAGTACAGTTCCAGTATCTTGAGAAATAAGATACTACAGGGAATTCTGGTGGTCTAGTGGTAAGAACTTGTACTGTGATCCCAAAATCATGTGGTTTGAATTCACCAGCTATGCTTTGGGAGAAAGATGGGCAATTTCCTCCTGTGCCACTTAATGTCTCTGAAATATGTCGTAGGGTTACCTATAGGTGAGTTTCTATTCAGTGGTACACAACAATATAACAACATAGGTAAGAATACAGACCACAAGAATAAATGCATAGTATTGGGGGGAAAAACAGTATTGGTTGCAATTTGAAAGTTGTATAGTCAACATTTATGTACTTCAGAACTTTCTTTTAAAATAGAATTTGTATTTAACTAATATCCAAAATAACTTCTCTTCTTTAGATAATTGTAAATCGTAGCAGAATTCACCTTTTTAAGTTTTTACCTTAATATTACAGATTATCTGCATAGAAATTATTTATTATTAGAAATTAAAAAGAAATCCCCTGGATATATAGAGACATTTAGGCAGAGATATTGTATTTATGCACACTCTTATTAGATCCCAAAATTTTAAATATAGACCATATATTATATAATCTCTACTATCCACAGGTGCCTCTTCTGATGATAATTAAAACTCTTGAATATCTAAAACCTCAATCATGCAAAATAACTCAACACTTCTTAAGTCATTAATGATCAAATGACGCATGATTAGCCATTGTTATAATGAAAGGGGAAGATGTAAGTAAATATTTATAAACCATGGTCAAGACGTCATCACTCTGATGAAACTCATTTTTCCACAAAAGGTGAAGACCTAATCATCCCACTGTTGATAACCCCTTTTGAATAGAACACAATAAAAATAAGTATTCAATTATCAGATTCAAAATTTAGTCAGCTTATGGGTTTGTTACCTACAGCACAGAAGTACAATGACATGAAAACTTCCATTTCATAACATCTTAGGGATTTCAAATAAAGTTCTTTTATTTGTATATTATTTGATCTTCAAATAAATTCATTAAAATGTAACATTTTCTTATTCATACTAGAATTGAAGAGCCTAAAGTTTAGATAAAATGAGGAGATGTACAAGGTGGTATAGCACATATTAATAAATGTAAATTTTAGAACCAGATAGGCTGCATTAAAAATCTTCTTTACTCATTGTGAAACTATGTACAATTGACTTAAATCATTGTGTCTCAGTTTTCTTCTCTATAAAATGTGACTAACAGAAATAGTTGTACCTTCCTCAAAGATTTTCTCTGATTATTTAATGAGTTGAAGTGTTACTACAATAGTTTCTAAAATGTAAACATAAAACATTAATGTATCTCTTTACTATAATTACCAATATTTTTATTGTAACACTGGGAATATAAGTCTTTTAATGTCAAGTCTGGACTCTGGATCAAGACAAACCTAGATTCTAATTCTTACTCCTTTATTTGAAGTATGTGTACATTTTGACTGGTGGCCTAGTGATAAGAGCTGCACTGCAATTCAGAAGGTAAGCAGTTCTAATCCACCAGCTGCTTAGCAGGAGGAGGATGAGCTATGTCCTCTCATGCAATTTACTACCTTTGAAAACCCATTGGAGGGTCAGCTATGGGTCAGTTCTGACTCAAGAGAAGATTGCCCATTGGAAGAGCTGATGAACTTAAACTGCTTTTGAGATTGCAATGCATTTTTGTATCACTAGGCTACCAGAGCACTCTAGAACCTCTCAAAAATCCTTTTCTGACTCTTTATACAGTCTAAAACAAATCTCATATCAAGCTAACATTGTTGTTGTTAGGTGCCGTCGAGTCATAGCAACCCTATGAATGAGAGACCTGAACACCTGTATGCCTTTCATCATTTCTCCATGTTCATAGAGTTTCTGGAGACACCTTATTTTCGAAGTGGATGCCACTTTTGCTTCCAAGCTTGTTTAAATTGAGGAGCTCCACCAAATACTGTTCATCATGGCTAACCATTATCACATTTGACATATCAGTGTTACAGTGTTCAACATCACAGCAACTTCAAGTTATCTCTGCATAGCAAATGGACAGACCAGTGCTACACCACTTAGAAGAATGACCAAAAACAATTAAAACCAGGCCCGAGGGCTGCAGATTAAAATCATCCACCTTTGTATTGGTAGCATAACTTTCTACCTACTAGGCCAAAAGAGCTCTCTCTTTGTTGTTGTTATTGTTAGGTGCTGTTGAGTCATGACAACTCATAGTGACCCTATGAATGAAAGACCTGAACTCATACCCAACAGTGAGTCAGCATATCATAGTAATCCTCACCAGAACCAGTAAACAAACTTCTGCAGAATCCACCGCTCCAGACAACTTCCAACCTGGATTCCAGTGCATGCTAATAATAGTGCATAAGTCTTTATTAGTGTTATGGTAGTCAGGAGTTACCTCAGGCTGCTCAAGAACCAAACACAACTTTGCCACTCCAGGGAGATATGAGAAATTAATTAGACAAGTATATAATATTTTTTCTTGTTTTCTCAATGTGCTTGACGCTAATTCAATTATCTTATCATACTTGGAGGTATAGCACTTAGCCTTACATTATGCTCTGACATATGATTATTTTTAAATTATTTATTAGTTAATAATTAATAGCTAGGATCCATGCAGTGTGGTTCACCAAGATATTACTTGTACTATGAGGATAAAATCTTGATAAGTATTAAGCTAGTAGGTTTGATGAGGTATAACCCTCAGCAAAGAAGGGTTTCAAAGAAACACATTCAAAATGCAAGATTTGGCCTATTTTAGATGACTTTTTGTTCTTAATTCATATTTTATTTTCAAAGTTCTATTTACCTCTATTGGGAACAAATTATTTTAAAATCCAGAGTAACTGCCAGAGTGTTTTACTTTAAATGTGATAGAAGTCCATTTTAATTAGGAAGGGATGTAGGAAAAAGGGCAAAACCTCAAAAAGTCACATACATGTGAAGGACTTCCAATTCGTAAGTGACCCCTTTCTTACCACAAGCTTCCTGCTTTCAAATATCTTTGAAGCATCTGAGGACATTTGAGGACTCACTTCCTGAATTGGAAATGGCAATGGTTTTTCAAAGCCAGCACAACTTAGTTTTATTTTCTTTTATATACTTGTAGTAAGTAATTCATGGCAAATTAGAACGATCAATATCTCCTCAGCTCTCTTCTGGACAGGTAGGAAAGAATAATAGGAACTGAAAGTTCATCTGGGTTTTTAATTGATTATGTTCCTTAAGATTCACCAAAACAGATCAAAGTGACTTGCTTTTCCCTATCCTTTGGGGACACCTTGCTGGCATGGCCAAAGCTGAACTGCCATCTTGCCTCTTTCTCTCTTTTTTATTTTATCCCTTTGAGCAATACTGCAATAGCTGCTGGCTATGCAATTAGGCATCTCTTTCTGCCACCCCTTCAGTCTTTTTTTCCTTATTAAGCTAGTAGGAAAATGTTAAGCCCCAAGGCATCTGCATCTATTAATAGGAAGAGAAGATTAACTGTCACTGTTGCATAGATTCATGATTAGTCGGCTGCTGACAGAGTTCCCTTTTTATTTTCGCTGTTTTAGTAACAAGAAAGACATGAGTATCCTTGCAATATCTTAAAGTAACACTGTGCCAGAGGATCTAATCAGGTTCTGAAGGGAAATAGCCTTCACTTTTAGTGACTTACTGTTTGGGTTCCAAGGATGTAAACCATAAGAAATTATTTTACCCCTCTTTCTCCTGTGGATTTGAACTGGCAAAGATGCACAGTCTTTGGGTTAGCAGCATGGCTTATTAGAGTCCGTGCCAAAAATAAGACATTGTAGAATTAAGGCTGGTAAAGAATTACATTTACGTTCAAACTCCTTTTTTAGAAATTAAAACATAGATGTCATGCAACCTGTCAGAGTCATGCAGGCCTCATGACAAAGCAGAAATAAGTAGTATGTCTAGTTCTCCACTACTTCTAACATGTGACTATAACCCCTATTTCTTCAGACCCAACATTGAACATTTTTGCATGCAAAAACATTCACATATTTAGAGAATTTATTCTATGTGGAGGGAAAAAAAACCCATTATGAATAATGCTGTTATTGTGTCGTCAGGCAGTAAGTGTGACGCAAATTTTTTTCAAAAGATTTATTTGATTTTAAAGATTTACATTTCTGATAATGTAAACAAATACATGGGATTAACTCAGTTTGAACTAACTGGACACAGTGTGTTTGATTTTACTCATCCATGTGACCATGAGGAAATGAGAGAAATGCTTACACACAGAAATGGTCCTGTTAAAAAGGGTAAAGAGCAAAACACACAAAGAAGCTTTTTTCTCAGAATGAAGTGTACCCTAACTAGCCAGGGGAGAACTATGAATATAAAGTCTGCAACATGGAAGGTACTTCATTGCACAGGCCATATTCACGTTTATGATACCAATAGTAACCAGTCTCAATGTGGATATAAGAAACCACCTATGACATGCCTGGTGCTGATATGTGAACCCATTCCTCATCCATCAAATATTGAAATTCCTTTAGATAGCAAGACTTTTCTTAGTCGTCACAGCCTGGACATGAAATTTTCTTACTGTGATGAAAGGTAAATAGTATAAATTATAATATGAAATTTTTAGTTGGTTTAGAATTTAATTTAAATATGCTGTAGTAAAGACTCAATGGTAAATTGAATCCATCTTACTACTAAGTTTAGTAAATTATGTGTGGCCCTCAGTAAAAATAGGTTAACCTTGCAAATAAATTCAGTCACATTTAAAAAAAAATACTGTCTTCAAAGCAGCTGTTGATGCTCACTCTCTATTCTTGATAAGTTTCTAATTACTTATCCCACAAAAATAAAACTTTAAAATATAATTTAATATTTAAAAAGTGGGCAAGCACAGAAAAAAGTTGTTCTTAGGAGCCATCGAGTTGAATACAACTCATAGCGACCCTATGAACAACACATCTGAACCCTGTTCTATCCTGTGCTGTCCTAACACTTCCTGACACACAAAAGCCTATTGCAGTAGTCACCAGGTCAATACACATGGATGAGCTCTTCTTCTCCTTTGCCAACCCTCCACTTTCCCAGCATATATAGCATAATGCAGTTGTTCTCAATGGTGTCCAATATGGCACCCAAACCAGCAGTATTAAACCCACTTGAGCACTGCTAATGCAGCAAATTCTTAGAATTCACCTTAAAATGAGTGAACCATTCGCAGTCCAGAGGGGAGCAAATGACAGGAAAATATCTTCTAACAGA
>NW_006399760.1:27013489-27040221 GCF_000299155.1 Elephantulus edwardii | reverse complement strand
AAAAATGACTGAACCAGAAACACTTGGTAATGCAGAACCTTCAAGGTAATTGTGATACTTGCTTAAGTTTTGAGAACCACTTGAAAATACAGTTGTAAAAATCCTATCTTGGAGTCTAGTTGCTGGGTTTTGTCTAGTCGTCTGAGATCTCTTTGTTCTCCAGTTTCTTTTTCCATAGATAGAGGCTACACCAATGTCATTTATGTTATTTGAGTTAATATATGAAAAGGGTTCCAAAAAGTGCCTGGCATACACCAAGCACATGTACATAATGCCATTTATTAGTATGTTGTCACAATTTGACCAGTCTCACTAATTAGCTAGTTGAAATTTAGCTTTAAAAATAATCTTACAAGATAACAGAATGCAATTAAAGAGAATGTTGACACAGTGTGATAAATATGACTAACTAATGTCACTGCACAATTTACGTGGAAAATGTCAAAAGGGAATCTAACTTGTGGTATAAACTTTTACTGTATAAAATGTCATTTTAACAAAAGAACAAAATGGTATTAAAGAACATGACAATTAGAAATGAGTAAAGAGAAGATCTGAGAAAAAAAGTAAATTATGAGTGATGCCAATCTGATGATCCATTTGATAAGAAATTAGCTGTTAAAGAAATTTCTGCCATTGGCAATCATCAGTGAACAAATATAGCAATGGCCAGCCAGTTCTCTTAAAAATTACAGTCTGGGGAATCTTTTTTGGAGCAGTTGTTCTCTGTCGTACAGTACAATCATGTGTCAAAATTACTTGGATGGTACACAGTAATAAGTGGGGCAGAGGGTTAGACCTAAAGGATCTGAGCAGCAAAGGTGTTTGAGCATCTGGAGTTCCTTTTGACTGGAAAACAAACTGAAGTCCCTTATCTCTAACTGTTTATGTTTCTTGATGGATGTATAGACAACCTGTGAATCTGGGTAAAATGCAGACTTTTTAATTTTTAATTTTTTTTAGTTACTGTTTCTGCAGGAGCCCTAGTGGTGTAGTGAGTTTCGTGCTGGAGGATAATCGAAAGATCAGCAGTTTGAATTCACCAGCTGCTACTTGGGAAGTCTTGTACTATAAAGATTTCCAGCACTAGATGAGGTGGAATTGACTCACTAGCAATTGTTTACATCTCCAGGGGGCCTGAAAAATACACACTTTTAACAAGTTTCTATGAGATGCAAATACACCTAGTCCAAATTTCACTCATATAGGGAGAGGGAGAATTTGTATTTTTTGTTCCTGTTGGTGCCTTGGAGATGAACAGAACTTATAATAACCTTATGAACAATAAATTTGAACCCTGTCCTACTCTGTGCCATTCTTACAATCTCTGACCCGTTCAAGTCTATTGCTTTAGTTATAGTCAATCTAGCTGGTTGAGGGTCTTCCTCTCCTTTGCCTTCCCTACACATTTCCAAGCATAATGTCAATCTTTAAGGAAAAACCTCTCTTAGAAAAATACTCATAGGACGTGAGATGAAGTTTGATCATCTTTTCCTCTAAGGAGCACTCTGGATGCACTTTCTCCAAGACAAACTTGCTTGCTGTTTTTACAGTTTATGTGTTGTTCAGTACTCTTCTCCATCACTAAAACTCAAAGGCATCAATTCTTTTGTCATTTTTATTCATTGTCCAACTCTCAAATGCATAGCAAGTGACTGAAAAGACCATGGCCTGAATCAGGCACACCTTAGTCCTCAAACTGATATCCTTGCTTTTCAATAATTTGTAGAGTTCCTGACTGCAGAATTTCCTAGTACAAAATGTCTCTTGATCTCCTGACTGTTGGTATCAAGGGTGTTGATTGAAGATTCAAGTAAGATGAATATGACAATTTTTTTATAAATGGAAAGAATACACAAAGTAATCACACCAAAAGAATTTGTTGACACTGAATCATTTTAGGAATTAACACATATTTAAGAATCAATGACATTGAAGGAGTGTAAAGTCATTCTGGAACACAAAGGATTAAAGGTGGTTATGGTAATAGTGGCTGTGGAATACATGCAAAATGACTTGGCTACAAAGTCTGAAAGCAGGCAAACAATACCAAGAATGGATGGGACTGAAAGCAGTCTCATTCTCCCTGGAGCATGTACCATCATGAAAGAGATCTGAAAGTTCTCTGTTAGACAAAGACTATTTTCTAAAGTTCTTGATAAGGTTGTTAAGAGTGCAGTAAGACCCTGTTCATGAGTAAAAAGATGTTTTCTTGAAAATTGTTCATGTCTATCTATTTATTTTTTTCCATATTACCTAGGATTTGTTAAACATTTACCTACTCTAATAGAGTAGGTAATAGAGATCGTGTTTTACTGTAAAGTTTGATTTCCTGTTAATAAAAACATGGGCTTTACAGTTTCTCAGCGTCCTTTGCCTGAGAGAGCGGTGTCCCTTTGAAAACCCACATTTCTTCTCCCTGGCCTTCTCTTAACTCCGCAAACACACAAACAACAAAGGAGGAAATCTAAGTTGCACTGAAGGCATTGGTGAAAAATAAGGCCCCAGGAATTGATGAAATACCAATTTAGATGTTTCAGCAAACAGACCAGCAAATTCGGACTACAGTGGTGTGACCAATCAACTGAAAGATATCCATATTTGTGCCAAAAAAAAATGTGTTCTAATTTAATGCAAAACTTATCAGGCAATATTACTATCACAATCAAATCAGATATAGCTGGAGCAGTATGTATACAGTAATGCCAGAAATTCAAGTTGAATTTGGAAGAGACCATGGAATTAAGGAATCTTTGCTGATGTTAGACAGACCATGGCTGAAAGTAAAGACTACTAGAAATATGGTTGCTTGTAATTTATTGAGTATACAAAATCAATCTACTGTGTAGATCATAATAAATTATGGGAAACATTAAGAAAGAGAATTCTTTTGGCCTACTGGTAAGAAGCTGCGATGCAATTCCAAAGGCACATGGTTTGAATGCACCACCTGCTCCACTGGTAAAGGATGGACCATCTCTTCCTGTGCTATTTGCTGCCTCTAAAAACCCACTGGAAGGTCTGCTATAGATTGCTTCTCACTCTATGGCAGACAACAGCAACATTAGAAAAAAATGAGAATTCCAGAAAATTTAATTATGCTCATGAGGAAACTTGCACATGAAACAAGAACAAGTTGTTTGAACAAAATAAGGGAATGCTGCATGATTTATTATTAGAAAAAGTGTGCATTAAAAGTGTGCCCTTTCATTGTATTTATCCAATTGATATGCTGAGCAAATAATCTAGAAATTAAACCACATGAAGAGTGTGACATTAAGATTGGAAGAAGACTCATCAGGATGACATAACCTTGCTTTCAGAAAGTGAAGAAGACTTGAAGCATTTATTGAAGAAAAATTGCCTTCAATATGGACTACAACTCAATATCAACAAAACAAAAATTATTATTTCTGGACCATTAGACAGTATTGTGATTGAAAAAGAGCAAAAATAGCATGGGACAGCTGAGTCTGTCCTCTACTAACCCCAAAAGGGGAACTGTCTCCACCAACAACATCCGCAGTATGAAACTGATCCCTATTGATCTAATTCTATTAATTACTGGGTTTGCAATTCATTGCAAATGACACACAAACAAACTTCAAAGAATCTCTTTTTACTCACACATGAGGGGTTTTGGGTTTTCTTAGGGAAGCAGGTTGTAGGGTAGGGAAGGTAAAGTATATTGTTGTTGTTGTTGTTGTTATGTGCTGTCGAGTCGCCTGCGACTCATAGTGACCCTATGTAAAACAGCACTAATCTCCGCTCTGTCCTGTGCCAATAGCACTGTCTCTGACACTCCCACCCCAATTATCCCAGTCACTGAATCAATCCACCTCATAGAGGGCTTTCCTCTCCTGCGCCGTTCCTCCACCCTCCCAAGCATGATGTCCCTCTCTAAGGACCGGTCTCTCCTCACAACATGTCCAAAGTAAGTTAGACGGAGCCTCAGAATCCTTGCCTCCAAGGAGCCACCCGGTTTAACCTTCTTCAGGACAAATCTGTTTGTTTTCCTAGCAGTCCATGGTATTCTCAATACTCTTCTCCAGCACCACAGCTCAAAGGCATCAATTCTCCTTCTATCCTCCTTGGTCATTGTCCAACTCTCTGATGCATAACAGGTGATTGCGAAGACCATGGCCTGTATCAGACGCACCTTAGTCTCCAGAGAGACACCACTGCTCGTCAACACTTTGGAGAGGTCCCTAACAGCAGACTTTCCCATGGCAATGCGCCTTATAATTTCCTGGCTGCTGGTGCCAAGATTGTTGACTATGGAGCCAAGCAAACTAAAGCTGTGTACAATCTCAATCTCTTCACCATCCATCCTGATGCTGCCAATTGGTCCAGTGGTGAGAATCTTTGTCTTCTTGACATTGAGCCTCAATCCACATTGTAGGCTGTAGTCCTTGACACTCTGCAGCAGGCGCTTCAGGTCCTCCTCAGTTTCAGCAAGCAGGGTTGTGTCATCCGCATAATGCATATTGTTGATAAATCGTCCACCAATCTTGACCCCACATTTACTCAGTAAAAATCCAGGTTAAGCAAATTACAGTTTCAAGCCAAGTTCCAAGCCTTAACTAGTTGAGACAGTTTCTTAGTTAATAGCAAGATATTGTTGTTATTATGTGTTTTTAAGTCACATGCAACTCAGCTGCCCTATGCAAAATAGCTCAGAACTCTGCCCTATCCTGAGCCAGTCTTACTGTTTTTGACACACTTAACCCCATTATGCCATCACTGTGTTAATCCATATCATCCAAGGTCTTCCTCTGTTGCACTGTCCTTCTACCCTTCCAAGTATGATGTCCCTCTCCAAGGACTGATTCATCTTGTGACATGCCTAAAGTATGTCAAATAAGGCTTCACAATCCTTACCTCTAAGGGGCCACTTGGTTTCACCCTCTACAGGACAAAACTGTTTGTTCTCTTAGCACTTCATGGAATGTTCAATACTCTTCTCCAGCACCACAACTCAAAGACATTGATTCTTCTTCTGTAATACTTAGTCATTGTCCAGCTCTGTGATGAGTAAGATCAGAGAGGCACTTGGATCAGGTGCACCTTAATCTCTAGATTGACATCATTGCTCTTGAGTACTCTGGAGATGTCCCTGATAGCAGATTTCTCCAGTAAAATTTATCTTTTGAATTTCTGACTGCTAATGCCAAGAGTGTGGATTGTGGAACCAAGCAAATTGAAATTAGTAACAATATCAGTCTCTTCTATGTTTATGATGAAGCTGCCAATTGGCCCAATGGTGATAATCATTGTTTTCTTGATCTTGAACTTTATATTGAAGATGACAGTCCTTTACCTTCTGAACCAAATCCTTTAGATCCTCCTCAGTTTCAGCAAGCAATGTTATGTCATCTTGCATAATTTAGGTTGCAATGAGTCTTCTTCCAATCCTGATGCCACATTCCTCCTCATAGCATCCAGGACCCCAGATGATCTGTCTGTTATGTAGATTTAAAAGACACAGAGATAAGAGTCATCCCTAGTATACACCTTTTCCAGTTGTGATGAATGCAGTGTTTTCTTGCTCTGTTCTGTTGAGGGCTGTGCAAGTATAGGTTTCACATAAGCACAATTACATGTTCTTGGATTTCCATTCTCTTCAAGGTTAGTCATAAGTTTTTGTGATCCACACAGTCGAAGGCCTTTGCATCTTCCATTTATTTTTTATGCTTCCTGGATCATTCAATATACTGAACACAGCATCCTTAAGTATTGCATCTTGAGGCTTACATTTTTCTTCAGTTCCTTCAGCTTAATAAATGCTGAGCAATTTCATCCTTTTTTATTTTCTTACTCCAGTTCTTTGCACGTTTCATTGTAATACTTTGTTTTCCCAAACTGCCCTTTGAAATGTTAACGTCTTGATTTCTTCTTTTTGATTTGGCTTGTTGGCGCTCTACTACAATATTCAGTCTCTTCTGACATCCATCTTGGTCTTCTCTTCCTCCTTCATCTTTGTAATTACCTTTTATGTTCTTTACAAGTGGTATTCTTGATATTCTCTCATAAGTTAGCTGGTCTTCACTCATTAGTGTTCAAAGCTTCAGACCTGTTCATGAGATGGTCTTTAAATTCAGGAGGGATAGATTTAAGGTCAAACTTTGTTTCTTGTGAATTTGATTTGATTTTTTTTTTTTAGTGTCAGTTCAAACTTGCATCTGAGTAGTTGATGGTCTGTTCCACAATCAGCACCTGGCCTACTTTCATATCAGATACTGAGCTTCTCCAATGATTTTTCTTTTTTTACACGGATGTCTGATCAATCTGATTCCAGTGAAGATCATCAGATGAAGTCCATGTATATAGTCTCCATTTGTGTTTCTTATAAAAGGTATTTGCCATGATCAAACCAGTGTTTGTATAGAATTCCAGCTTCCTTTCTGTCACCAAGTACATGTTTCCTGACTATCACTCCTTCTTCCTTTTGTCTAACTTTTGCATTCTAGCCTGTCAAATATTGCTCTAAATCTGATCACTCAAATTAAGACAGACTAGGGAGAAGGATTGGCCATCTACTTTAGAAATAACAGGCCTTTGAAAATCTTATGTACAACAGAGCACATTTAGCATAATCTAGCAAATATAGCACTGGAGGGTGAGCCTTCAAAGGAGAAGCAAACAGTTGCAAACAGACACTAGTGATCAAATGTGGAATGTGCAAAATAATAATGTAGGAAAATTGGAGATTGTTCAGGAAGAAATAGAGTGCATAAATATTGACATACTAGGTACTGGTGAAATGAAATGGAGTGACATTGGACATTTTGCCTCAGACAATCATATGATCTGCTATGTTGGAAATGGAAGGATGAGGGAAAATGGGATCTCATTCATAGTTAAAAAGACTATTTATAAATCCATCTTGAAATAAAATGTGGTGACAGGATAATATCCATACATATTGAAGAACGACTTGTTAATACCACTAACATTTAAATTTATGCACCAACAATCAGACCCAAAGAGGAGGGAATACCTGACTTTTTGAATGATATAGGGTGAAGCCAAAGAAAACCGAGGGAATACACATTTGTTTGACAGGTAAATATTGCACGAAGTACTTTATGATCGAGAATCAATGATAATGAAGGAAGACGTGCAAGCTGCAATGAAAGCATTGCAAAAAAAAATGTCGCCAGGAAGTGATGGGATACTAACTGACATGTTTTAAGTGACAGTTGAAGCCCTGGATGTGTTTACCAGTGTGCCAGAAAATATGGAAGACAGCTGCTTGGCTGAGTAACTGGAAGAAATCCATATTTATTTCCACTCCCAGAAAGGCTATCTAGCAGAAAATGGAAATTATTGAACAAATTATTAATATCACATGCAAGTAAAATACTGAAGATCATTCCCAAAAGTCTAGAACAGTACATAGAGAACTGCTAGATGTTCAAGCAGGTTTTAGAAGAACTGTGGCTCCAAGTATATCATTGCTGATGTCAGATAAATCCTGACTGAAAGTAAAGAATACCAGAAGAAAGTCTATTTGTGTTTTACTGACTATTCAAACACATTTGACTGTGTGAGCCATAACAAACTGTAGATAACAGTGAGAAGAATAGGAACATAGAACACTTAATTATGCTATGTGAAATCCATACCCATACTATGAGGCTATTTTGTGAACAGAGGAATCGAATACAGGATGATTTTAAATTAGGAAGTGTGTACCTCAGGGTTGTATCCTTTCTTCATACCTATTCAATTTGCAGAACAGATCATTCGCGAGGCTGGGCTTTATGAGGATAAATATGGCATCAGGATTCGAGGAATACTCATTAACAACCTACGTTATGCATATGACACAACCTTGCATCAAAGACTGTAGTCTTTAATATAGATTGAAGCTCAACATCAAGACGACAAAAATTCTCACTACTGGGCCAATTAACAACACCATGATGGATGGAGAAGAGATTGAGGTTATTAACTGTTATAGTTTGCTTGACTAAAAAATCAACACTCTTGACACGAATTGTACTGGGGAAATCTACTCTCAAGGACATTTGCAGAGTATTGAAAATTAATGATGTCAGTCTAGAGACTAAGGTTCGCCTGATCCAGACCATGGATTCTGCAATTACTTGCTATGAATCTGAGAGCTGGATAATGACTAAGTATGACAGAATAATTCATGCCTTTGTGTTATGGTGCTGGAGAAGGGTTGAACATACCATGGACTGCCAAGAAAACAAGTAACTCTGTCTTGGAGAGGGTGAAACTATGTTTCTCCTTGGAGGCTAGGGTTATGAAGCTCTTTCTCAGTACTTTGGGCATGTGACCAGGAGGGACCTATACTTGGAGGACATCACAGCACAGGAAAGGAAGACCCTGGATGAGATGGATACAGTAATTAAGACAATGAGAGTAGGTGTGTCAGTCAGTGCGACTGGCTCAGGACAGGGTAGGCTTCAGAGCCTCTGACTCAAGCAACTCGACAAGCACATAGCACTAACAACAACAACAACAACATTCAATTTGTATGCTGAGCAAATCATTCATTTAGTATGTGAGATGTAGTTTGATCGTCAAGGGTGTTGATTGAGGATTCAAGTAATACAAAAACTCTGCTATCCTAGTGATCTCCCATTCCCCCTTTTTCCTGCCCTTCTCTCTCTTCTTTCCCTTCCTTTTTTTTCTTTTTTTTTTTTTTAAATTGGTTTACTTGATGCCTCTGCCTCATTCAGTATTTTGACAACAGGAGTCTTCCTTATTACAATTGGAGGCTAGAGCTTTTTTTTCTTTATTTCTTTCAGCTTTCAGATCACTGAACATATTCTTCCCTTTTGATTTTGTAACTGTGTCTTTGTATATTTTGTGATAATACTTTGTCTTCTCAAGCCACCCTTTCAAATCTTCTATTTAGCTCTCTTATTTCAACATTTCTTCCTCTTTCTTTGAGTTCAACTTTCAGAGTCTTTTATGATTTTTTAAAATTTTCATTCTTTATTATTTTTAAAATGACCTTTTGCTTTCTTCCTTGATGATGTCCTTAATGTTATCTCATAACTCCTCTGGTATTTAGTCATTAATGATCAATGTATCACTAAATTGTGAGATGGTTTTTTAAATTTAGATGACATAAACTTGAAGTCTCATCTTATAAAATTGTTTCAATCTTCTTTAACTTCCATCTGAACTTGTATATGAGTAATTGGTGGGAGAAGGATAGACAATCTCCTCTCATGTAACCAATCAACTGAAGTGTCAGTTCTGAGTTGGTTCTGAGACTCAATGGTAGACAGCAACAAAAACAATTGTTCTCATTTGATCCCTGACCTTGCTTTGACTGTTGATTTTGAGTTTATCTACCATTGATTTCCAAAGATTCAGTCAATTTGATTCCTGTGTATTTCAACAGGAAAAATGTATACATATAAACATGTTTGCAGGGAATAGATAATTGTAGAAAATTTTATCAAATAATTTCCAACTTAATATTTCTGACCATGACTAATTTTCTGCCTACCTCTCCTTTTTTGTTTCCAACTTTTGAAAACTAGTCATCATCTATTATTATTATTATTATTATATTGATTTCATGTTTAATGAATTTCATGCTATAAAATTTGGAAGAAAACTTTAATTGCTTTATATTTGGCTTTATATATTCAAATAATAATATCAGGTCCATGTATGAACATGGATATTATTCTATTACTGACAGTATGGTACTCTAGGATAGATCTTCAAATGCTCATTCTAAGAATGAAAAGGTACACTTTTCCTATCAAATATACCGTTGCCAGCCTGGCAGATCATTTTGTTATCTGATTAAAACTGGCCAACTCCAGTTTACGTCAGCTGACTGATGCCAAAAATTTCAATCTTTATGTCTTCCATTTCATGTTTGATGATTTTCAATTTTCCTAGATTCATACTTCATACATACACACCAACTGTCTGCAGCTGTTTCTCCTCATTTGAGTCTTGCATTATCAAGAAATAAAAAACTCTTCCTAAATCACATTTTGAGTATCTTCTAAACTGAAGAGCTCATCTTCTGTCACTATGTCCAATAATTTTCCAGCATTATTCATAAGATTTTCAAGAAACTGTTATTTTAGAAATGATTTCCAATTCTTCTTTATCTTACTCTGAAATCTTATTAAAACCTGGACAACAGGAGTGATCATGCTAGTGTTTTAGACACTCCCAGCATCACAGCAACATGCAAACCAACTGGCACACAAATTATGGATATTTTTAATGGTTATTTTAAATTCACTATCTGATAATTCTAACATCTATATCAGTTCTAATCCTAGTTTTGATATTACCTTTCTCTTAGGATTGTGCATTTATTTTTATCTTTTTATATTTCCTTTTCAATGTTATGCCTTATAAATTTTTATTGAAATCTTGATGTGATCCATAAGGTTATAGGAACTAAGGTAAATAAATCTTCAGTGTGAGAGTCTATGTTTATTGGTATAGGAGTTGGGCTGTGTCTAAGGTTATATCTACCTGTAAATACTAGAGATTTCAAATTCATCTACTGTCCTTTTCCTTATCCCTTGTTATCTTGAGGCTTTGCTAAAAAAAAAATTCTACACATATAAAGACTTGATCTATAGTTGTGTTTTGTGGTTTTATTTTTGTTTTTATTCCCAGCTGTCATTCACTGTTATTACTCCAGAGACATAGTGGTAAGTTGCTAAGGTGGGGGTGGGGGGGCATGCATCACATAACATTGTTATTAAAATTGGTTTTATTTGTCCTGAAGGAAGAAATTTAAGCTACAATGAAGGAATTGGAGGAAATCAAACTCTAGGAATCAATGGAGGAATAACTGAAATATTTCAACAACAGATGCCGTTCAGGAGGTGTTCATTTATCTATATTAACACAGAGTGGAAGGGATTTGTTTTATCTAAGAAAGGTAATCCAACAGATTGTAGAGATATCAAACCATATAATTAATATCACATACACGTAAAATCATTCTACAGATAATTTTTAAATGATTGGAGCAATTCATTGACAGGGAAGTAGTAGACACTTAAACTGAATTCAGAAAAAGATGTCTACATTGTAGTGGATCTGTTGCTATGGCTTCTGCTGTTTAAAATGGTTTTTTATTGTTTAGCTAACTGCCTCAACTCTGGCCTGCAAGCACATTAATCTGATGCAGCTGCCCTTTAGGCACGTGGCAAACCTACATCAGCAACAGCTATTTTTCCTCAGAGGAAGTGTTAGTATATCCACACGGGGACTGTGGATAGCCTCTTACCACGGAATTAAGCAGATGCAGTAGCAGAAACTGGAAACTTCAATACCAGTAAAGAAGCACAGAAAGCAGTGCCTTCGGGGCCAAATGTTCCTGCACTAGCGTTATCTTGCTGTTGACTGAGAAATTGTCTGCATTAAATGAGAGAAAGTATTTTGCTGTTGATTGGAGATGGAGCTGGAGCCAGAGCCCTAAGAGAAATTCAGGGCTAGAGCCCCTGAAACAGAGACAGGGTCAGAGTCCTTGACACAGAGACACTGACAGATCCCTTAAGATGAAAACAGCTAAAAGTGTCACTTGCTGGATAATTGGAGGAAAAGCTGATTTGGGACTATTGCTTCAAAGACCCAACCACAGAGGTGTTCAACCAAGCTTGGTGGAGGACAGAGGGAAGAAGTCATAATTGGTTAGACTAGGTAATTGGTAGGCCATAATTGAAGGATAGGCAATCTCCTCTCATGTGATTAACTGCCTCTGAAAACTTGCTGGAGGGTCAGCTAAGGGAACTTTGGAACACTGACCTAAGTCATAAGACTGAAAGTCAAAGGGTCTGCACTCATAAATGAGAAGTTGTCAGGATTCAGAGATTTTGTCCTGCTGCTAACCTAGATTATGGCCTGTTAAATTCCCTAATAAATCTCATAACCATGAGAACAGTTCTGCGTAGTCTGCATATGTATTGCAACGGATTTCAGATCCAGTAGTTTAGTTACCTCTGGTAACTGTTGTTTGGAGAACAGCATTTAATATCCTATGGACCAAACCAAAGGTAGGTGACCTTTAATCTGAGGCGCTTGGGCTTGTCTTTCATTGTTTTTGTTCATTCCTGTAGGTCTTATAGCCCTGGTGTGTCCACTTGCCATACAGCGGTAACTTGTGGTTGCTGTGAGGCTGAACACTGTGACACTGATGTGTCAAATGCATTAAATGGTTGGTTACCCAATGCGGACAGTGTAGGCTGGAGCTCCTCGATTAAAACAAGCTTGGAAGGAGGAGTGGCATCCACTTACATAATAGCTTGCCTTGGGAAACCTTATGAACCTGGAGAGAGGAAGAAAGACACACAAGTGTTGGCCCTCCTTCATAGGGTCACTATGAGTCACCTGCAACTTGATGGCACTTAACAACATGGACTGCAAAGAGAACAAATGGATATTTCTTGGAGAGGGTGTGACCAGAATGGTCCTTGGAAGCAAGGATGATGAAGTTTCATCTCACATACTTTGGGTAGTTGTTGTTATGTGCCGTCAAGTTGTTTGTGACTCATAGCGACCCTATGTACAACAGCCCTAAACCCTGCTCTATCCTGTGCCAATTGCACTGCCTCTGACACATCCATCCTGATTACCACAGTCACTGAATCAATCCACCTCACAGAGGGTCTTCCCCTCCTGTGCTGTCCCTCCACCCTACCAAGCATGATGTCCCTCTCCAGGGACCTGTCTCTCCTTAGAACATGTCCAAAGTATGTCAGATGAAGCCCCAGAATCCTTGCCTCCAAGGAGTAGAAGAGGTTATTCCCTGGAGATGGACATCATGCTTGGAAAGGTGGAGGGACAGTGAAAGAGAAGGCATTGAACCAAGTATATTAACACAGAGACTATAGCAATGGGTTTGAGTGTGTCAGAGACTGTGAGGATGGCAAAGGATAGGATAGAGTTCAAATATGTTGCTCATAGTATCAATATGACTTGAAGGCAAACAACAACAAATAGAGGCCAGTTAATACTGATGTTGGAATTTGCAATTAGTAGAAGTAGGTACTGGGGCATGAGAGACATGCCTAAATTTGTAAGAATTAATTTTGTACTGTGGAGACTGCTGATTGGAATAGTTTCCCTTTGTGGAGTTATTAGAGGTCAAACTTGGCCATCGCCACTCTTCTCTTGCTCCTTTTACAATGTGGAATGAGCAGTATCAATGCTGACTTCAGTGAATTTTAAATGAAAGCAGAGGATATCAGAAAGATGGTTGTTGTTGTTTACCATCAAATTAGAACTGACCCATAGCTGCTCCTCCTATCTTTCACCTACAGAGCATTTGGTGGATTTGAACCACATGCCTTCAGGATTGCAGCACAGATTCTTGCCACTAGGCCACCATTGATCTCTAGACAGATGTTTATCTCTGTTTTATTGACTTTACAAAGAAAGACACTTGATCATGTGGATAATAAAAAATAATTATGAATAATTTAGTGAAGAATGAGAATTTCAGAATACTTAATTATGTTCATGTGGAATATCAAAGAATAAGAGGCAATCAATTACTCAAACAAAAAAACTAGTTACTGCTCAGTTTAAAATCAGGGAAGACGTGCATCAAGGTTGTATCATTTGATCATATCCAATCAGCAGTATGCTTAGCAAATAATTTAAGTAACTGAATTATTTATCAGAGGAAGAACATGGAATCAGGGTTGAAGGAAGACTCATTGTTAGATGTCGTTGAGTCAAGGACGACCCATAGTAACCCATGAACAACAGATCTGAACCCTGTCCTATGCTGTGCCTTCCTCACACTTTGTTAAACCTTAGAGTTCATTGTGGCAGTCACTGTGTCTACCATCTGGTGAAAGGGTCTTCTTCTCCTTTGCCAATCCTCTGACTTTCTAAATATGTCCCTCTCCAAGGAATAAACCCTCATTGAAAAGTTCCTGAATATGTGAGGGGAAGCTTTACCATCTTTGCCTCCAAAGAGCACTCTAGCAGCACTTTCTCCAAGACATATTTGTTTGTTCTTTTGGCAGTCCATGGGATGTTCAGCACTCTTCTCCAGCACCATAGCATGAAGGCATCACTTCTTCTGTCATCCTTATTCACTGACCAGCTCTCATATGTATAACAAACAATTGGAAAGACTATTGCCTGAATCAGAAAAGCCGTAGTCCTCAAATTTACATGTAATTAACAACCTTCAATTTGTAGACAACACAACTTTGATTGTAGAAAACAAAGACAACTCAGAGTGTTAACTTAGTCTGTGGTGTCAAAGGTTTATTATTCAAATTGTCTTTTCCAGTCACAGATCAACTGTTCATTTTGTGCTGAAGTGTTTATTGTATTAAGGAGAGAAGATTAGGATAAACTCCATTCTACTGGAGGTTTATAGAAACTCATGAGACTGCAGCAATAGCTCTCTTTTTGGGATTCCTGCTTTTCCTGCTAAACTGTAATTGATAGTCTACAGTGCTCACTAGTCTCTGCAAAACTGGCCTTCATACGTACAGTTACGTGAGCCATTCCTCTGATAGATCTGAATTTCTGGGAGATCTTCCAGGAAACTTCCAAACCCAAGGGGCAGAGAAGAATGAAGGAAGTGAGCAAAAGAGGAACTGTTAATGTTAGAAATCATGGAGTTACAAAGCAAGTAAAATATTTGAGTCAATGGTAACTCTACTTATAACTAGTCTGCTATTGATTCTAGCAGAATGAATTATGAATGCAATTGGTGTCAGAGTAGTATGGTTTGGTTCAGAGGTCCAGACTCTCTGTAACATGTGTCTTTGGAGGAAATTGAAGTAAACAAGAGAATGAGAAACTTTAGGTGTCTGGATGGGATAAGGAACTTCCATGTATTAATTGCAGTAGTATGTTGCACACAGTTGCCCAAGGCAAAGCCACTCATGTAGTAGGGAGTTAGTGGACTTAACTCCTGAGAAGCTGGTTATTTGGATGTGTACAGAAATACAGAATGTTCAAGAATGAATGAAACTTGATTTCTGCTATCAGAAGTAGAAACAAATACAAGGGCAAAGTATGTAGGAACTAAATTGGCTGATGTTAGAACTGAACAAAGTCCTACCAGGACAGAATTATACTCCTTAATATCAAAGTCTACTTGGAAAGAATAAATAATGTGGGAGCAACCAGAAATACCTCTCTGACCTGTGGTCACAAAAAGAAAAGCAATACTCTAGAAGACAAATGGGAAAGATCAAGAAACTATTGTAACCAGGCTATATGGCATAGAGGAAATGCATACATTTGTAGATAATTATTGGCAAGTTCCTGAGGAATCATTACTAAAATGGATTGTAAGAGTGAAAAATCCAGGGGAAACATCTGTGGTTCTGAATGCTGCAGAATAAAGGAACAAGATTGGTTTAATTCAAGCCCCACACTATCAATGCAACAGTCAGGATGATATTGCAAGATGCATTTACACTAGATTAGCCCAGAGGGGACAATTAGCTTGATAGAGTAGATTAGATATGTGATTAGGTTTGTTTATCCTCCCAAGAAAAATTGCCCCTCTTCTTCTCTAAGTAACAAATGGGACACTCCAAAGGAAGCAGTTGATCTGCATATGCAAACTGTGTTGAAATGGCTTTATCCAGTGAACATGCTAATTACAGTGGTCAGGGCAAAGGTGGTAATCACGGAAGCTCCTCCAGCACTGGCACTTCATCTAGCTTTGCTACTGGAGAACAAGGCAACAATTGAAGAAGCTGTGTCAGCTCTTTTGAAATGATTCTCCCTTACCAGTTTTGAGGAAACAAGAAGCGTCAAAGGCCTCATATCCTCTTCAGTTTCAGCACGCAACGTAGTGTCTTCGGCATTACACAGACTGTTGATAAGTCTTCCTTTAATTCTGATGCCACGTTCCTCCTCATAAAGTCCAGGCTCCCAAATAATCTGTTCTGTATGAAGGTTAAGAAGGTATGGAGACAGGATGCAATCCTAACATATACCTTTCCTGATCCTGAACCATGTAGTGTTTCTCTAATCTGCTCTGACTACTGCTTCCTTGCCCAAGTATAAGTTTTGCATGGACACAATTAAGTATTCTGGAATTCTTCTCAAAGTTAATCACAATTTGTTATAATCCACACAGTCTTTGCATAGTCAATGAAACAGTCTGGTACAGTCTGTTTCCAGCCAAGATTCATCTAATGTTGGCTATGATATCCTTAGTACCACAGTCTCTTCTAAACCCAGCTTGCATACCTGGAAGTTCTTTGTTGATGTACTGTTCCAGGCATTTCTGAATACAGGATCTTGCTTGTGTAGATTAGTGATATGGTTCAATAATTTTCACAATCTCTTGGGTCACCTTTATTTTTTCTTGGGGGGTGGGCAGGGATAGGAATAAATATAGATTTCTTCCTATCAGTTTGTCAGGCAGTTGTCCTCCAGATTTCTTGGCATAACTTGGTGAGCATGTCCAGAGAACATATGTTTGCTTAAATATATTAATTAGCATTCCATTAATTCCTAGGGCCTTGCTTTTTGCCAATTCCTTCAGAATAGCTTGAATTTACTTTTTCATCACCATAGACTTTGGAACTTGTGTTGTTTCTAGAAATTCTTCTATGTCAGCCAATTATTTTTGGTATAGAGCCTGTGTACTCCTTCCATCTTCTTTTGAGTCTTCTAGGGTCATTTAACCTTCTGAACACAGCATCCTTAAATAAAACAACTCAAGGTATAATTTGTTCTTCAGTTCCTTCAGTTTAAGAAATGCTGAATGAGTTTAGCCCTCTGGATTTTCAGACTCCAGATCTTTACACATTTCATTATAGTACTTTGCCTTGTCTTCCTGTTCTTGCCTTCGGTTCAGCTCTTTAACTTCCAATTTCTTCCCTTTGCTTTGGCTTCTTGGCAATCTAGTATAATATTCAGGGTCTTTTCTGAAATCCATCTTGATCTTTTCTTTCTTCTCTGTTTGTAATGACTTTTTGCATTCTTCATGAATGATATTCTTGATATCCTCCCACAGCTCATCTGGTGTTCACGCATTACTTTTCAAGGCCTCAAACCTGTTACTGAGATGTTCTTTAATGGATTGTCAAAAGAATAAACTTTAAGGAGCAAGAATGGTGAAACTTTGTCTCATATACTCTGAGCATATTATCAGAAGAGGTCAGTGCCTTATAGAAGGTCATCATGCTAGGTAAAGCAGAGATTTGTAAGAACTTCCTGTAAAACTTGCTAAAATATAGATTCTGATCGGATAGAAGTTCAAATCTTTAGCAGTATAATAAACTAATTGGAATTCCTGCTTTTCACCAAATGAATCTGGCAGGGAACATGGAGTTAAAAACTTCCATAAATTTAGGGATGCTCCCAGAGTTTCTTGTTCTCAAGCTAGTTGACAGTCAGCCTCCAGCAAGTAGACAAATTTACTGTCTAAGTTCTTCTACCAGTTTACTGTTGCAGTGGTTTCTGCCTCTGAAGTAAACAGATTCTTGTAGTGATCCTCTTGATTTATCGTTCTCTCAAGATTTAGAGATTCCTCTTTTGGGTCTAAACTCAGTTCTCTAATTGAGCCTAAAAGAATGCAATGACTTTCAGTTTTTATTTTCTTGTTTGATTTTTTTTTGTTGCTGCTATTATAAGGATCAGAATGATGATTTCAAAGACTTTTATTGTGTTCATGATTAAGTCAGAAGTTTTTGATATATCCTTTGCATTGGTTTGCTGAATTCAGTCACTGGGAAACCTAAATTATTGGGAGTAGTTTTCAAATTCTAAAGAATTACCAAGATAAATTTATTTGTTATTTTTTAAATGAAAATCTTTGTTAAATCCAGGAGTGGAAAGGTGATTCAATCATATAGTACCAATTTCATTTTAAATGTAAAATGAATAGATGCAAAAATTGTATCATGATTATTTGTTTTTAGTAAACTTCTGTATTATTTTTGTTAATAAGTGAGTCATTCAAACATTATTTACAACAGATTAGGAATGAACAACATAAAATCAGCAATTTCATGTAATAACCATGTGCCACCAAGAAAACTGAATTAGAAATTGAAAGGCTAATGTTGGAATATTGATTATTAATTACCACTTGTTGTCAAATGCTGTAAAATTGGCTCAACTTATATTAACTTGATATACAATAGAATGAAACCCAGCAAATTTTCACAATCTCTACTCTTCTTAAGTTCAATGTTGCAGTCATTATATCAATCCTTCTTCCTTAGACGACTCTTCTCTTTCACTGACTCCAATTTTCTAAACATAATGTCCTTCCTCAGGGACTGATGCCACCTGATAACATCTGAAAGTGTATGACAGGGAGTCTCATCTTCCACGCCTCTAAGGAGTTCTTTGATTGTATGTTGTCCATGACAGATTTGTTTGTTATTTTGGTTATTATTATTGCTATTAGGTGCCATCAAGTCAAGTACAACTCATAGTTTTACCCTATAAAATAGATCTCAACTCAGTCTCATTCTGGGCCAACCTCACAATGTCTGACACACTCAAGCACATTGCTGTAGTCACTATGTTAATCCACCTGGCTAAGGGTCTTCTGCTCCTTCACCATCCCTCCACTTTTTGAGCATCATGCCCATCTTCAAGCAATAGCTTCTCTGAGCAAGATAACGAAGTTTTGTCATCCTTGCTTTCAAGGAGCAATCTGGCTTCACTTTCTCCAACGTTATATGTTTGTTATTTGGGCAGTTTATGTAGACTTCAATAGCAACTGAAACTCAACATCAGGGAAGCAAAGATTCTCACCATTGGGCCAATTGGCAGCATCAGTATGGATGGTGAAGAGATTGAGATAGTTAACAGCTTCAGTTTGCTTGGCTCCACACTTGACACTCTTGGACCAGCAGCCAGGAAATCAAGAGATGAATTGCATTGGGAAAGTCAGCTGTCAGAGACCTCTCAAGAGTACTGAAGAGCAATGACGTCAGACTGGAGACTAAGGTGCGCTGGGTCCAGGCTATATATAGTTTTCACAATTTCATGCTATGCATCAGAGAGCTGGACAGTGACTAGGGATCATACAAAGAGAATTAATGCCTTTGAGCTGTGGTGTTGGAGAAAAGTGTTGAATATACCATGGACTGCTAGGAGAACAAACAGGTTTGTCCTGAGAGGGTGAAGCCAGGCGAGCTTGGAGGCAAGGATTCTGAAGCTTCATCTGACATACTCTGGACATTTTGCAAGGCAGGATCAGTCCCTGGAGAGGGATGTTATTCCTAGGAGAGTGGAGCGGCATTGCTGGAGAGGAAGAACCACGATGAAATGGATTGATTCAGTGACTGAGGTAATGGGGGGTAGGTGTGTCAGAGATAGTGAGATTGGCACAGGATAGAGCAGAGTTTAGAGCTGTTGTACATAGGGTCACTATGAGTCGCAGGCAACTTGATGGCACATAACAACTACAGCACCAGCAATGTGCTCTTGCTCTGTTTGCACAACAGCTTTTTGATCTAAGTATAGTTTTTGCATGTGCAAAATTTAGTGTTCTTTTGATAGTCCATGGTTTATCAGTTTAGTTTTCACCTCTAAGACCAAAATTCAAAGGTATTTCTTTTTTTTAAAATATACTTTATTCATTGTTTAAGTCACATATGCAATAGAAGCAATTGAAAATATGGCTTAGGTCAGGAACACTTTTGTCTTAAAAGTGGCATCCTTTCCGTAAATATGTTTACGGCATTGAAGTCTATGGGGGAGAGAATAGTCTAAAAGTATTATATTTTAGGGCATTATTTTTATCGTAGGAGTATGCAATGAGGGTTGCAGAGTGGATTATATTTGGGGGTAGGGGGTGGGGTTTGGGGAGGTGCGGGGCGGGGATTGTGTACCAATGAGGGAGTTTTTCTTTTGCTTTTCAACGAGGGGAGCAAACGGGGGGGGGGCGGGAGGGCAGAGGGGTTTGTGCGGGGAGAAGGGTGCAACAATGAGTGAATGGAATCCCAAAATCTCTGTAGATGGATGTTCATTGAAATGAAAAATAAACAACCTAAATTAAAAAAAAAAGAAAAGTGGAATCTTTTCATAGGAAACAGACAGGCAAAGTAGCATACAACAGGGGAAAACAGCACTTGGATTAACATGTATTAGGCAGTATACAATCCCTGACAAGTATTTCAACTGCTAATTGCTATGAGTCGCAAGTGACTCGATGACACATAACAACAATGGTAATAGGGAAATAAATAGTAGTTGAAAAAAGTTATAGCTTGAGAAGTGAAATGATTAACAGGATTAATGTGTCTGTAATGTACTTGTTTAAATTGAAAGTCTATATTGATTCTGAAAATGGAAATAAACAAACGTGCATTTACCTTATAACAATGATTATTTAATTTATTTGAATAATTTAATTAGTGTAATATTTCTGTTTTTCTTTGAATATTGTTTTAATTTAAATTGTGAGATTTTTACTTCTTGTACTGTGTTATGTCGTACATTTTTAGAAATCTTATCTTTAAATAAATATCCTTTAAAAGCATAAAAATGAGTGGCATCCTTTTTCTACTGCCATATAGAGCAAGGTAGTTTATATCTAAATACGTCAGTTTATGACTTTGAATAGTATTACTTTCCCTATCTACCTCACTCATTTAAAAATAGTTTTTTAGAAACTATGCCTGTTTACTCCACCAGGTTAGATCCGTGAATTTTTATGTGTTTTTAAAAGGTATTTATAATGAATAAATAATTGATTTTACAAAAATATCCAGGTATTATATTTTTTTGTTGGCCAAACAAGTTATATGGGGATCCCAGGACATATTGCTTGTCTGACAGCCAGACCAATAGAGGACTTATGTTTCTGGACTGATAATATATCTTTTTAGTTAGCAGTAAATCTAACACAAAAGACAAGCTACACATTGAAAACAATCCTGGCTGTGCCTTGGGTAATAACATTGGGAAGAAAGCTTTCTTGCCCAAGATATACATGTCTCAGGTGTATCATTAACTTGAGCAGTAAGGAAAAACTTTCCCCTAAATTGTCTGTTTTCCAGAACGTGTTCCTATTTTTTAACTGAAAGTCGTAAAGTTTTAAATTACCTACAGTATGTGTCCCTATTTCTTAGCGAAAAGAAACATGTTTTTCTAAAGTTTAAATACATTTACTTCCCTAAGATTTTAAGATAAAGAAGGTTTCTACATTTCTTGAACAACTACTATCTGATTAGCACAATGGGAACAGATGCATGGGAGAAGGTAGGAGGTGGAGAGACAAGGTAACCCGAAACCTGCATCCTTGGTCACACAAACAATAACATCATAGACTGTATGGAAGGATATTACCAATCTTTCTCTCACTGTACAGGTGGTAGATTTGAGCTGCCTGCCTTTGGGTTGGAGTGTAGTTCCTTACTCACTAGATCACCAGAGCCCCAAGGCAATTGTAGGATGTTATTGTTGTTCTTATGTGCCATCAAGTTTCCTCCTACCCATAGCGACCCTATGTATGGCAGCTCTGAAATCTATCCTGTCCTGAACCAATCTCACTGCTTCCAGCACGTCAACCCTCATTACCCCAGTTTCTGTATCACTACATCTCATCATGGGTTTTCCTCTCTTGCACTGCCCCTCCACCCTTCCAATCATGATATCCTTCTTCAAGCATTGGTCCATCCTGGCCATGTATGTCAGACGGAGCTTCAGAATCCTAGCCTTAAAGAGAAACTTGTTTTCATGCTTTCCAAGACACACCTATTTGTTTTCTTGGTGGTCCATGGAGTATTCAAAACTCTTCTCCAGCACCACAATTTGAAGGTATCAATTCTTCTTCTGTTGGGTGACATATTATCTGTATGGTATGTTAAATATATTTTATATTATAAAACCTAAGTAATTAAAAATAATAATATAAATTAATAATTGTAGGATGACATATTATTAATTTATATTATTATTTTTAATGACTTACCTCTTATACTATGTAATAGATACATGTAAGAGTATATGATAAATATGTTCTGGCCCTTTTTTCATTCTTTCCTCTAACAGTGTTTTTCTTAAAGTCCAAAGTTTGACTTTTAATTGAAATGGCAATTTATTCTTTTTTGTGAGAAAAATTAAAATTACTGTCATATTTGTTAAATGTGTTTAAATATCATACTCTATTGCCTAAATCAAAGATGAATACTCAATACAAAATTAGAAATGCATGGCAAATTCATAGGATATTCAAAATATATTCTAAAATTCTATTGAATTGATGGTTTGAGAAATTAATGTAATTTATATGAAACTTAATTAAATTATTATAAAATATAATATTGCTTTTTTTCTACATGGCAAAATTTTAGCCAATAATGAATAATTGTTTTTCTAATACAAGAAAAATAGGAATTGGGTAAATTTACTAAAAAACAACTACATATTAAGTAAGAAAGTAGAAAAAGCAAAAGGTTTTTTATATATTTATATTTTTTTAATAATATATATGATGTATAAAACTATATGAATAATTTTTTTTTGGAGGCAAGGAGTTTTGAGGCTTCGTCTGACATACTTTGGTCATGTTGTAAGGAGAGACCGGTCCTTGGAGAAGTACACCATGCTTGGGAGAGTGGAGGGCAGGCGCAGGAGGGGAAGGCCCTCTAGGAGATGGATTGATTCGGTGACTGGGGTAATCAGGATGAGTGTGTTGGAGACAATGAGACTGGCACAGGACAGAGCAGAGTTTAGGGCTGTTGTACATAGGGTCACTATGAGTCGCAAGCAACTCGACAGCACATAACAACATAACATACATGCTGCATAGTATTTCATCATGCGAACATACCATAATTTCTCAATCCACTCCATTGTTGATGAATATTTGACCTGTTTCCATGTTCTTTCTGTGATGAATAACATTACTATGAACACTGGTGTACAAATCTCTGTTTATGACTCAGTTCTAATTTTCTACAAGTATATAACAAGCAGTGGAATAGCTTGGTTGTATGGAATTTCTATGTTCATCGTTTTTGAAAAAATGCTAAACTGCCTTCCAGAGTTGTTGCATCATTTTATAAGCCAACCAAGAGTGTATAAGAGTTCCTATCTCACCACACCATCAACATTTATTACTTGCTCTCCTGTTAAACTTTGCACCTGCTGTTGGGGTGAGATGGTATCTCTTTGTGGTTTTGATTTGCATCTCTTTTATTGCCAGAGATTTGGAGCATTTCTTCATGTGTCTGTTGGCCATCTGAATATCTTCCTCTGTGAAAAGTCTTTCCATGTCTTGTGCCCATTTTGAAATTGTGTGATCAGTCTTCTTCTTGTGAAGGTCCTATGTTGTTGTATGTGCCATTTAGTAGCTTTAGACTCATAGCGACCTTATGTACAAATCCCTAAACCCTGCTCTATGACTTGCCAATCTTATTGTCTCTGACACAACTATCCCCATTATCCCAATGACAGAATCAGTCCATCTCATCGAGAGTCTTCCTCTCCTGCACTGGCCCTCCACCCTCCTAAGCATGAATTCTCTCTCTAAGGACTGATCCAATCTTGCAACATGTCCAAAGTATGCCCAATGGAGCTTCAGAATTCTTGCCTCCAAGGAGCAGCCTGGCTTCTTTACCCTCTTCAGGAAGAACTTGTTTGTTCTAGAAGTCCATGGTATATTTAATACTCTTTGCCAGCACCAAAGCTCAAAGGCATCAAGTCTCTTTCTATCATCCCCAGTCATTGTCTAGCTTGCTGATGCATAGGAAGTAATGGCAAAGAATATGACCTGTATCAGGCACACCTTAGTCTCCAGACTGACATTATTGGTCCTCACTACCCTGGAGAGGTCTCTGACAGTAGACTTTCCCAATTCAATTTGTCTTTTTATTTCCTGGCTGCTGGTACTAAGAGTGGTGATTGTAGAACCAAGAAAATTGAAGCTGGGGAGCTCTGGTGGCCTAGTGGCAAGAAGCTGCAACTACAATCCCAGAGGTGCATGGTTCGAATCCACCAGATGCTCTGCCAGGGAAGGAGGGGCAATCTCCTCCTGTACCAGTCAGATCTGATTTGACGGTACACGCACACAAAAATAAAAAAGAAAAAAGAAACAACAAAAAAAAAAGAAAATTGAAGCTGTCAACAATCTCAATCTCTTCACCATCTATCATGATGCTGCCACTCAGCCCAGTGATGAGAATCTTTGTTTTCTTGATTTTGAGCTTCAATCCATATCGAAGGCTGCAATCTTTGACCTTCTGCAGCAAGTGCTTCAGGTCCTCCTCTGTTCAGTTAACAGGGTTGTGCCATCTGCATAGCACAGATTGTTGATGAATCTTCCTCCAATCCTCAAGCCACGCTTCACCTCATAGAGCCTCCTGGATGGTCTGTTCCACATATAGATTGAAAAGATATTGAGATAAGACACATCCTTGACACACACCTTTCCCAATTTTGAACCATACAGTGTTTCCTTGCTGTTCTGATGACTGCCTCCTGGTCCAAGCACAGGTTTCATGCACTAATTTTATCCTCTTAAGAGTGTGTATTTCTGGCTGATTTTGGCAGCCTCTCTATACTGTAAACTAGGTCTTCTAAGCTTAATTCCCATTTGTCTCTTATAAACTTTATTATTTGGGGCTCTCTTCTCAAATTTCTGATCAACCTTAAGTTGATATTTGTGTATGATGTGAGATGTGGATCCTATTTCAGTTTTCTGCAGTTAGCAGTCCAGTTTTGCCAGCACCATTTGTTGAAGAGACTGTCATTTCCCCATTTGATAGGTTTTATTTCCTTGTTGAATATCAGTTGATCATAGATAGATGGGTCCATTTCTGGGTTTTCAATTCTTTTCCATCGATCTATGTGCCAGTCATTGTACCAGTTTTATTTTCTTGATGTTAAAATATATTCCATATTGAATAGTGCATGATTTTTTTGCAATAAGTGATTCAAGTCATCACATGGAACAAGGATGTTGTTTTGAGCACTGATTGACCCTCAACATATATGCAGTCAATACGTGATATTATATTACAGAAATCCTGCAAAAACCAGCAAATAACACAAATGATATTTATCAACGACACAAAACACATTTTCCTGTTTGGAATTATAGATGTTTATAGTCATATTTTGTAAGTATACCTAGAGTCCAAGGGAGCTCTGGTGGCTTAGTGGTAAGAAATAGTGCAGCCAACACAAAGGTATACAGTTCATATGCACCTGTTGCTCTTCAGAAGAATGATGTGCAGCTCCCCCCTATTAGGTAAATTGCCTTAACAAAACCTGTTAGAGGGTAAGCAATGGGTTGATTTTGCATTGAAGGAACACAACAAAAAAACATCGAAATCCATAATTATACCTTCAAAGTTTGTCTTATGGTTTGCTAACTAGTGAAGAAGTCTCAATTCCAGTAACAATAACGGTGAAGACAAAGTTGTTTGCCATTTGGGAACTGGAGATATCAGGAACCTAGAAGATGAGTACATGCAAGAACCTTTGTTGTGGTAAGATCACAGGGATCCAACTTGTTGAGCATTGTCTCTATTAAGGCAAGACCTTGACTTTTTCTTAGTTTCTTTTATTATACTGTATCCTACTTATCTTCTCTGTAACCTGTGTCCTTTTGCTTACTTTGCTTACAATCAGGTTATGTTTTACTTACACTATCTGTCTCTCTCCTCACTTTTTCACTATCTTTAAAGAAAAAAGAAACACACAAACCCCACCCCAAAACAAAAAACAAACCATGTTAACATGTATTTCTATTGATATAGCACCCAATTCTTAATCACATACTTATTTTTAAGTTGTATCTTTTTGGTAGCCCTCATTGCACTCATAACACAGGTTGTGTTATTTGTATCCATTGAATTAATTTTTTTTCTCTCACTCCTACCATTGAGCTTCAATATTATGAAATATCCCAGAAAACAAAATGCATAAAAACTCCTTATGTAAGCAAGAGGGTTGAGAAAAAAAATTTAAAAACTAAAATAATATGTGGTACATTCATGTATAATTGAATAATATTAATTTGTGCACAATATGTAAAAATAAATTACTTTGTTAAAAAAGGGGTGTACTTTAAGTTATACTTAAGACTGAGTACCCAGGACAAATCTATGAATATTAAGATTTATTTATAACTGTCCTTAAGTAAACCTATTTACTTTTAGTGGTGAAATATCTAAATTTTTTATTTCTTGGTTACTGAGTTCTCTTAAATATCAATAATCCACTTGTGATTATTTTTGTTTCTTTTTTCTCATATTCTCTATTTATTCCAAGATATTTATTTTCAAGTCTTCTGTTTCTATTCAACTAGAACAAAATGTTGAGTATCCCTAGTTCTTTTATCATCTTACATAGAAATAAGCAATCAGCTCTACAATGTTACCATAGTTTAGCATAAAATTATCCCACATAAATAATGTTCAAATACATATAAAGCTTCCAGCCTGCTATGAAATAAAAGTTTAAAGAGGTGAGTGACTTAAAATAAAAGAAATACCCACATCTTTTACACCTTATTTGTGTAAAAATGTAATAGTTCTTTTGGAGTTACAATATAAGCAAGTTAATAGTGTCTGGGTGAGAACTGTGAATATGGTACTTTTTTTTCTGTCATGAAAGTTAATCATTGTTATTATTGTTGTTATGTGCCATCGAGTTGCCTGTGACTCATAGCGACCCTATGTACAACAGCCCTAAACCCCGCTCTGTCCTGTGCCAATCGCACCGTCTCTGACACTCCGATCCCAATTATCCCAGTCACTGAATCAATCCACCTCATAGAGGGCCTTCCTCTCCTGCGC